>NW_027532594.1:9414313-9528658 GCF_008692635.1 Crocuta crocuta
AGAAATACCATTGAAGTGATGTGTCTTTCTCAGTGTATTATGCCTGGTGACACATGATGTCTGTTTTCCTCATTATTGGTCATGTTAACTGGTTTTTGTTAACTTGGTTAAGGTAACGTCCACCAGGTTTCTCACTATATAGTTTTTTATTTTTCCCCTTGTACGTAAGTTATTTATGAGAAGATGGTTTGAGACGCTCCCTGTGGCTGCTTTGTGTTTTTCATAGAATAGGGGCTGAGTTCTATGAATGAACATGCCAAAAGAAAGAAGTAAAAAAAAAAAAAAAAGACATTTTTATGATCCTGCCTCAGAAGTCATATATCTTCACTTCTTCAGCACTTTCTTGGATAAGACGACCACAAAGGTGCCCTCCGATTCAAGGGTAGGTCACGCAGAGCTCATTACTCAATGGGTGAAATGCAAGGTTACATTTAAGAAAAAAAGGATTGAAAGTGTTGGCAGCTATTTTTGAAAGACGCTGTCTGGCACACGAGGCAACACCATGCCTGTAGCCCTTTTCTCCAAGCAGTGCCTCCCCTCCCACTGTGTGTTCAGTCTGTTTTAATTGTAGGCCCCTCACAACCCTGGACTGAGACCCCAGCTCCAGTGGATTTTTTGGGGACCCTGTCATCTTGTGTGACTCTTGCTGCCCCCCAGTGCAGCAATCCAGATGAGAGGTGGTACAGTCCTGTGGACCGTGCTGGCACAGAAGAGAATACAGATGAAAAGGGACCCTTCTCTTGCCTCTGTCCCTGAGCCACTTACAAAGAGTGGCTGATTTTATGATCCTTGCTCTTCAGTTCCCTTTGGATGCCACTTTTAAGCTCTTGTGCTGGGATCTGTGCATATCTAACAGTTGACTTCTTCCAGCTCGCTGCCCCAAGACCTTCTAAGGCCCATACTGTGAGATTCCTAAGGCAAGAGAAACTTTCCGAGCACATTAAAAAAGCCTCATCCCACTCAAGGAGTAGAACATAGGTCAAAACTCATCAAGTTGTGTATTTTGAATATATACAGTTTGTTGTACATCAATTAATATCTCCATTAAGTGGAAAATAGAGTACCATGTACTTTAATGTATATATCTATTATACATGCTTATAATATGACTAGGTTTTAATTCACTGGTTGTAGGATAAAAATGATTTCACATTTCTTTTTAAGGGGCTCCCATCCACTCTATCCTTTGATCTCTTTAGAATCCTTATTGTGATAAATTTAAGAATACTGAGGGTTCTTTGTCCACAAGGTCCATACCTATCATTGTGAGGAAGTCTAATGATCCATTGGAAGTGGACCTTTTGCAGCTCTTCCCCCCAGTGGGTCCTCAAGGTGCTGGGTAAGGAAGGCCCTGGCATCAACCACGAATCATGCCCAGGATGAGCCTTCTCTCAGTTTATTCTGAAGTGTGCACATAATCCATTTCCTTTAACTCTATGCAGATTATTTGCTCCATGTAAGCAACCAAGGACACTAATGGCCTAGAAAAGCATTGCTGTTAATTAATAATATAATACAATATTAAATAACCCTAAAGGAGGGCCACCACCTAAATCTCCTTGTACTGAAAACCTTTCTCTCAGAGTCTCTCTTTTTTTTTTTTTTTTTTTTGAGGGAAGGATCTGACTAACTCTATACTCAATATTTATTGTTCTCTATAATCCTTAAAACCGTAGGCTACAGCATCTGTCACATTTAAGGTGACCTCAAACTAATCTCTTGAGTACAGTGGACAGTTACTATCTAGCCCTATGTTTGTATAAATAATTCCCTTAAGTTTTCCAAAATGAATGGCAACCAACCCAAATGTCATGGTGTCTTCATCTCTTTGTAACTAACACTGCCATCATAAATATTTTAACAACTTTTCCGTAAAGAAGCATCACACACAGCAGGGTTAGGAATTTGGAAGTGGCCTTGGGATTGGCAGAATTCAGAGGTCCTCATGAAGAGTCTCCCAGAGCCCGCCCCCTCCCAGTCGTCCTTCTCCAGGGGAGGTTGCTGCATGGATGCTAAGTTCCAAGTGATGTGTCAGAAGTGGAGTGGAACCTAGTTAAAGGGGAATTCAGTGGTCAGCAACCAAAGCTCTTCAGCTCCTTAATGTTTCTACTATTAAAAACAAAAACGAACAAAGACAGTAGAGAGTTTGTCAGGTTGAAGTAGCCATTGCAGGGAGTCCTGCCCGTGCCTTGGCAGGCCACTTCCAGATGAATTCAGTTGGCAGAGAAGAGGAGGGAGTTCCTCCGAAGTGACTGCAGGGCTGAAAGTGTGTGTATGTGCCACCACTTGTCATCCAAAGTTGCCTAAAAATAGAGGGACCGTATGAATTCTGCTTCAGAACTGCTTTGCTATTGTTCCAGTCACTCTTCTGTGTTCTATGTAAACTAAGTCCACTCCTCTTCTCCATTACACGTTCACCTGTGGCACATGCACATGCTGGAGCCACCTGTTGCATGTCCTCTGTCATTAATGAGAGGCTTTGAAATGGTGATGAAAAAGGGGGTTCTCAGGAGCACCCAGCTCTCGGTTCCATGGATTCGTCTTTGGTTTCTGCCGGTACACTTGGAGGATGATGCCAGGCAGCAGCCCGAAGAAGAGTTGGGAGAGCAATGAGCAGCTTATGAAGATTGCCCCAGGTGCTTGCCCTGGCTTCTTCCTGTCTGCTACAGCTGTGTGCCTTTGACACCTTCAAGATGGCCACGTCATTTGAGAAAGTCGGTCATTGGCCATCTAGAGAGCATGGACTCCTATGTCCTCACAGTTATTGAGTTCCATGAACTTAAACCTCTTTACAGCTGGTATGGGATTTCCATGAGAGAGCTCCCCATAGGCTACCCAAAGAAGCAGTTACACAGACAGTGGCACTGTGGCTTCCAGCAATTTATACCCGGAAGTTATCCAGACCTATGAAAGTACATAGAATCCACCAGACAGAAAAGAAAAATCTAAATGAGGTAAAGATAGAGAAGTCTTTAGTTAGCAGGAATCTTTGCCATGGAAGGGTTAAGGAGGATCTGAGAAGAACCTGAAAACCCAAATGTAAACTCTTGCAGTTATCTGAGGTCTATGGCCCATAACACTGATTACTTAGGTCACATGTAATACTTTGCATTTCACAGTACAGCATTCATGAATTACAGCGTTGGAAAATCTATAAACTAGAACAAGACACTGAATCAGTTAGGATGCCTTGTGTTGGATGTAATTGAAATACTAATTCAAAAATGGCTTAAACAATAAACACATTTATTATCCCTCCCTAAACAGGGAATCTAGAACAGGGCACACCTCGGGGCTGGTTGATTGAGCAGCTCAGCCATTTTGTGAGACCAGGTTTCTTACATCACTTTTTCTGCCATCCACAGAGTCAGCCCCATCCTAAGGCTGACTCACTTTTTTTTTCCGTCCAGTGGGAGACAGAACGACACGGTGGGTATAATTCTTTCTCATCAACCTCCTTGGCCAGATTTGATCACAGGCCCACCCTGAACTGGTAACGGTAGCCATGGGAAAGATATATATCCCTTGGTTTAGAGTCCAGAGCTGTCCACTTTGTGCTGGGAATGGGTCTGATGTAGCGATATTGATCCCTTTGGGGCCCGGGGCTGCCATTCATTTTTGTCCAGAAGCCACAGTCACATCTGAGCAGTCATCTACAGCCAGAGTGGACTGTTCCCTTTATCCCAGAGTAGCAAACAAATACTATCATTTTCCATATTTGTCACATCATGAAAAAAATGAAACAACCTGATGAATTTGTCTATTTCTACATTATATGAAATAGGCCTAAATGTGGATATCTCTTATGTAGTTCCATACTTTTAATATCTTTAATAAAATATCTAGGTTTTCATTGTTTAAGAAAAGTTAATACTGAAAAAGTACTCATCCATGTCAAGCAATAGCTGTATTAATTCATGTGATTCTCACTGTGGACCCATGAGGAGCAATTATTTTTATACCCATTTTATAGATGAAAAAATTGAGAAGTATAGACGTTAAGTAATTTGTCCAAGAAAACACAGGTCAGCATAGGAGCTTATGATTGAACTCAGGTTATTTCCAAATCTTTCCTCTTAAGTTTGATTTGGGATTCTCTGGAAGAGACAATGGTTTAATCCAGTAGGTATTTAACTTTTATCTGTGACATAGACTCTTTACAAAAAAAGTTAATTTTTTATTGTGATCCAATGTATGCACACTGTAAACAAAAAATCTTAAAGCAATACTTGCTCTTACTAGGGAGGCTAGCATTCTATTCCATTTTATTGGAATATTTCTATTCCATTCTATTCTATGTTCTTCTATTCTTGAAAAAGCTAGTTGTAACTCTCAAAATTAATTCTAGTCTTTTTTTAAAGTTTATTTAGTTTGAGAGAGAGAGCATGTACTTGCACTAGCAGGGAAGGGGCAGGGAGAAAGAGAATCTTAAGCAGGCTCCACACTGTGAGCTTGGAGCCCTACATGGGGCTTGATCTCACGAACCATGAGATCATGACCTGAGCCAAAATCAAGAGTCAGACACTTAACCGAGGGGCATCTGGGTGGCTCAGTCTATAGACTGTCTAATTTTGGCTCAGGTCATGATCTTGCAGTTTGTGAATTTGAGCCCCACATTGGGCCCTGTTCTCTTTCTCTATCCCTCTCTCTCAAAAATAAATACACATTAAATTAAAAAAAAAAAAAGATGCTTAACTAAATGAGCCACCCAGGTGCCCCTAATTCTAGGTGTTTTTTTTTAATGTTTATTTTTGAGAAAGAGAAAGACAGAACTCTAGCAGGGAAGGGGCAGAGAGAGATGCAGACACAGAATCTGAAGCGGGCTCCAGGCTCCGAGCTGTCAGCAAAGAGCCCGATGTGGGGCTCAAATGAACCGCAAGATCATCATGTGAGCCAAAGTTGGACGCTTAACCAACTGAGCCACCCAGGCGCCCACCTAATTCTAGTCCTAATGACAGGTCATAATCCATACTGAGATTGATTACAGTGTGGAATTTAGATGTTCACAAGCCAAAGCCCCAGTTCTTCAGAAGAAGCAGGGGGACACAGGCAGAAAGGTAAAGGGATAACTGTAGTTCAATGCAAATTAATCTCAAGGTTCTAAGAGAACCTTGAAGGGTTTTGAGTTGTGATGGAATAGCTGGAGATGCAGATCTGAGAGTCAGACAGCAAATAGTTGGAAGCCAATCAGCCACAAAGATGAGTTTACAGGGGAAGAACAAGCAAAGTGAGAAGACAAGAGGCCCCAAGACAGAACTGAAAGGAGCACCAATATTGATAAGAGGAGCAAAGAAGCACCTGCCAGAGCTGCTGGGCAAGCATGAAGCCACAGGCCAGGGTGGTCTTGGAGGAGCTGAGGAAGCCAAGAGGAGTTGGAGAAGCTGATGTTAACGGAACGTAGCAATCACCTATCAAAGGCACCGAACAGCATCCAGTGGATCTGTATTTATGGTTCAACAGCTGGTGAGAAATGCCATGCGTCTTCTGACCAAAGTGTCCCAATCGAGTGTCTACCCCTTGCTGTTTTAGACCACAGTCCTGGCTTGCAGCCTTGATTGTTTTCCTGATCTCTGATTCTTCTTCCAGGCAGGCTCTGCCAGGAATCCAGTATAGACTCACACATGCATGCCACCAAGCCCTTGCTTGTGATGGAGATGAGTATATACTCAGCATCAGCTATGGGCCAGGTATACATTCGCCCCTTCAGGTCATCTCACAACAATACTGTGAAAAGCAGCAATCTTCTCCCACATTTTACAGATAAGAAAACCGAGGCTCACAGAAACAAAATCACTTGTGCCAAGTTTCACAGGAAGTGAATGGTAGAGTCAAGACAAGAATACCCATCTTTATCGCTCCAAAGCTAGTAGTGCTTCTGCCTTACTTGTCTGAGCCCCAAAGGCCCATCGTGCCTTTAACAGCCATTCTCAGGTGGTCAGACCTGAAGCTCCTCCCCCACACCCTGTGGCTGCTGGCTAGGTTTTTCTTCGACTTCGATGGGCCCTTGGACCAGAGTGGTTAGCCAAGTGACTCCAGCTGTCCGGAATTACCTGCTATACTTTTCCTCTTACGCAGATCAGTTCAATGTTAATGCTGCTACACTGATACCAAGTTTCCTGTACTATGCTCCTGTGCACACTGCCACTTACCTGGCAATGACATTCAGTGTATTCTGGACTAAATCCTCAAGGATCATGACATTTAGGGTCTAAACTGACTGCACTACTTAATGTGAGATGAAATTATGAAGTAGCTACCAGAAAGTGAATGCAATTATAGACTGCATTAATAGAAACTTGTGTCTGGTGAAGGTTTTGGAGTACTGAACTTACGAGGCATTCATAAATAATTCTAAAACCATGCAGACTGTGTACTTAAGGAGTCACAAAGTAAAGTGGGAGGGGAAAGTGGAAGAATAGGAGAAGATGGCCTTTGAAATGAGTCCTAAAATAATGGTAGAACTCATAAGGTGGAGATGGAGGTCAGACATTCCAGGCTGAGATAATGGTCAGAGCAAAGACAGGAAAAGTATATGGCATATTTGTGCCACAGGAAGTGGATACATGGAGGACACAGGGGAGGAAATCAAGACTTCATTAAAAAAAAAAAAAATGAAGCCAGATCATTAGACTTTGAATACCTCCACTGTTTACCAAATAAGCAATTGGTAAGTTGTCATTCTTGCTTATCAATCAGTCGTTTGTGAGTTTGGGAGATTCTCTCAATCCTCAGAGCCTGCTCGTGACTGGATGAGCTATAAGGATCAACATTCCCATGTGTTGAGGCTGAGAGTCAGATCCAGGATTGTGGTGACCTCAGGGACATGCTGAGAGCCTGCCTTGGGTGTCCTCTCACCAGATGTCAGCTGGGACAGACAGAGCATCTAGCTAGCTAGCCCACCCCCTCCTTTTCTACCTGCTGGTCGGCTTCACTCAAGGAGTGCTTTCCCCAAGCCTTTCTTAGTAGTTAGGGCTTCTTTACTACAAATATCAGGAGCTGCTAGAAAAGAGGAATATATTAAAAGAGTTCAGCTGTATGTCACAAAGCAAAGGGCCGGCTACAATCCCGTTTTAGGATTACATCAGAATCAGGCTAGAATGGGAGCCAGGATTAGGACTTTCTCCCTCATCTCCTTGTTTTCTTCAAGTCTGCCTCATTCATCTCTCTCTGAAGACTGACCTCCTCTGCGTCTCCCATCCCCATGCAGAAAACATGGCCAGCAGCAGCTCCTGAATCTGCCTGGAAAGAGACTGATTGATTCTCTGTCTTTCCCCCAGCATCTGAGAAAGGACTTTTGACCAGCCAGTTTTGGTAGAGCGCTCGCCCCAGGTTTAATCAGCCATGGCCAGTAAGGAGGAAAGCTTGTATGGGCCCGGCTGTGCAGAGCCACCTGAGTAAGGTTTGGGGGAAGAAAGGCGAGGCCGGTGAAGACAACATAAGAACCGCCTGTCACCCCAGAGCCATGCTGTCCAGTACGTGGACACCGGCCATGTGTGGTTAATTGTAAATTTCACAGACTTCAATAAAATTAAAAATTTAGGTTCAGAGTCACATTAGCCTCATTTCAAGTGCTCGATAGTCTCACGTGGCTAGTGGCTACTGTGTTTGGCAGCACACATGGAACATTTCCATCACCGCAGACATTTCTGTTGCATACCTCTAATCCAGAATTCAGCCATTTCTGGTTCTACCAGCAAAGTCTTAAGCATTCCAGCTACTGCAAGCAGCAAATTTCTTCAGGACTTGAACAATTCAAAAGCAGTTAATTCTCTCCTCTAATAACCTAGGAAGCAATTCTTTGGAGACCCCAGACCTAATTGTTTATTACAGTCCATTTGAACACCCAGCAATACCTCCTAAGCCTCATCATACGGGAATTCTTAGTCTGTCTTACCCCAAAATGGCAGTGACAGTTGACTTAATCATGCATCTCATCTTTGTTATAAAAAGTCACCAGAGAAATGGTATGCCACCCTGTCTTTCCCAGCTCCCACAATATTCTCTGCCTCTTTGGTTTCCTGCTCAGTCTCGTCTATTGTGACCTATCAAACCTTTGTGTGGTAGATAGCAATGACCAACTGCTCCCCAGCACTACGCTGTCTTTCATAAGGTAGAGATGGCACTGGGAGGTGGCTCTACAGCCAGGAACTGTATCCCCTAGCCCTTCCTGCATCCAGATGTGACCATCTGTATCCAAAGGCCATGTGACTCATTCTCACCAATGGAATAAGAGATTTATGTCACCTCCCAGATGGTTTAAAAAAAAAACCAAACAATCTGCACCTTCCCTGTTCTCTTACTCTCAAGTGAATGGGAAGGATTCTGTAGCTTTTAGGGATTGGTGGAGCCACAAGATACAGGGAGCCTGGCTGTCTGAACTACTGTGTGAAGAAAAATTAGTGCAAATGAAGATAATCTCTCATATGAGATATGAGAAAACTAGCCACTGAAATTTTGGAGTGTATTTGTTACAGCCACTAGTCTAGCATTGCTCTAATAGATACCTAATGGATTTCCTTACACCCTCAACCTTCTTGCCTTAAATTCGATCTCCTGCTACTCCCTTACGGGTCCAATTCTGTAGCTTCTGGAAGAGGCAGCTCATCTACCCACAATCCAGAGACTGTGGGGCTGAGAAATGGTATTGGCATTTTTTTTAACTCCTCATTGTATCTTTCAGACCACTTCATCTTTGAAATTAATACCATCTAACTTTGCCTAGCCAGTGCTTAACACATAGGTTTGGCATTGACCTTGTTATATAGTCTGCCTGTGCTCAGGGAGAGACTTTGAGGATGAAAGTGAATATCAGTACTGGGTCAGTGTCTATGGCAACCATAAGAAATGTATGAAGTTGGGTGCACATCAAATTCTCTGATTACCAAGAAGAAAAACACTAATTCTTTCCCAGGCTGACCCCTCTTGTTAGTCTCACGACTTTTCTCTCCATTTTCTCCATACATTTTCTCTCCAATTGCCTCAGCTCAGCTATCCCATTGCCATAGAGGGTAGTCAAGGGAGATGCAGCTTAAGACATCAGTGTGGAAAAGCCCACCCCAGAAAGACCAAAGAGATGGCAGTGAGGTCCTATAGCAAAATCTCTAATGTTTACACGTATCCAAGATGTAATGTTTCTGCTTAAGCCGCTCAATTATATGATAATTTACTGATGATTCACTTTAGAGCTATGAAAAAAAATACTTTCATATTTTTGTATTTGTGCTTCTGAAAAGTTCTAAAATCCAATAGTCTTTTTGCATATCTCGAGTATTATTCTGTAATTGCTGATTTTAGGTCAGCACATTTTTGCAGGCTGTCTTAAAAAAAAAAAACCTTACTTTTCTATAAAACCATCTAAGTTTCTTTGCCATTTATTAGATTTATAGCTGATTCTTTCAGAGCTGACTTTCACCTTGACCCACAGACAATAGCAGAATATGAACTTTTTGGAAGGCAGTAGCACTGTCTTTCTTGGACAAAGTTGAGCTGTTCCACCAAAAACAACTCTTAAAAATGTACAAATCTAATGCATATGGTTAAAGTAACCCCCCTACAACCTTTTCTCCCCTTTTTTCTGATTTCTCTAGGTTTTAGTGCACTTGCTTCTAGCAGCTATTAAATCTTTTGCCACTCATTTCCTCCATCTGATCACAAAGGTGTGCATCACAAGATGGTGTTCTTGTGCTGTAGTGAACCCCATCTTTAGACAGACGCTCTGGGGCCCACAGTGAAGCACCGGATGGGATGGACGCCAATAAAGATAAGCATTCCTGAGGGGCAGAAACCGTATGGGAAATGGCAGTCATTGTATGTAGCAGATCCTTTGGAGGACAATTATTCCTTCAAGGTCCTGTACAAGCATTTCAAACAGTGGCTACTAGGCAGGCTCATCATAGCTGAGGCTCAATTACAACCCAGATTATTGTATTTCTAAGTAACAGAGAGAAGCAGGAATTTGGTATCTCTCTTCATGTGAATTTTATTTTATTATTTTATTTTATTTTCAGAATGGAACAGCAACACATATAAGTCACTGCCAGTACAGCAGAAAGCATGGTTTCTTCTAAACTGAGGATCATATTTAGAGTACCCCAAATCAAGACACAGTGGCCCACAAGAGGTAAGAATACCAGAAAATGAAAGTGTCTTCATTAAATAGCCCCTAATTTCATTTCATGCATGAGTGATATTTTTTAAAGGGTTCAAAGGAAGCCAGATCCCTGTGTAGAAATATGTAGTCCTGTTGCTCGCATAGTTGTCATGATCTTGTGCTCTATAGACCTCGATGCTGTACCCCTGTCGGGGATCTTTCAAGTGTGGCTCCTGGCACAGCTGCATCAGAATCACGTGTGTTGATGACAGAAAATAAAGATCCCTAGGCCCCAACAGTCTGGAGGTGTGGGACTGGGGATCTGAATTTTTAAGCAGTTGACCTGCTTCTTCTGCTCACTAATGTCTGAGAACAGCCATCTTCTGCTCTTTCTGGAGAGGCACCAATAGTTTTGTTTTTTTTTAATGTTTTATTTCTGAGAGAGAGAGGCAGCGTGAGCAGGGGAGGGACAGAGAGAGAGAGGGAGACACAGAATCTGAAACAGGCTCCAGGCTCTGAGCTGGCTGTCAGCACAGAGCCTGACACGGGGCTCAAACCCACAAACCGTGAGATCATGACCTGAGCCAAAGTCAGAGGCTTAACCGACTGAGCCACCCAGGTGCCCCGAGGCACCAGTAGTTTTAAGAGCACTATGCCACAGCTCTCCACTGGAGAGACTTCTCATCTCTTCCCAGCCAAGGTCCCCCTCAGCCTGCTGCTTTGAACTGCGGGCTCCCCGCCTGCTCTCTGCCTGTGGCTCTGCTGGCTGCTCACGCAGTGGGGACTAGCTGGGGACTCCTGGGGGCTCCAGACCCTCCACTCCAGGGCCAGGCTTTGGTCCTGCATTTGCATTTTACAAGCACACCCTCTTTTTCTCACAGAGGGCAACCATTTCAAATCTCACCTTAAAACAAAACAAAACAAAATCACCCCACTGAACTATACCAAAGCAGGTTGTAAGCAGCTTTTTCACTCCCTGATTCAGACAACAAAAAGGGCAGTGGCGGGTGGGTGTTGTGCCAATGGGTTTTCTTGCCTTTTCCTGCTTAAAGAAAAATGCCGGTGAGCTAACATGCCAATTTTACTTTTTTTTTTTTAATTTTAAAAAATGAAAGCTCTGTCTTATTAACAAAATTAAACTACTTTTGTTCTTGGAGTTTTAGTCTTCTAGCATTTACAGAAATCTATTGAGGGCTTCTTACTCAGTTATAAGGTTTATCAATTGGTTGTCATTGTGGCTCAATTTACATTGTAATAAATTTATAATTGAGAAACCTGATTGGATTTTAGCTCCAAAAAATAGTTAAAGGGACTTGGATTTTGGGTCTCCACCCGTATCTCATGTAGTTCACTAAAAATAGACCCCAACCCAGGAGTTACGATTTCTGGACCAGCCTCCACTGATTATCTAGGTCTTGATATTTATGGAACTAGTCATTTCCCAAATATTTCAGCTCCACTCTTCCAGTCTTTAGAAGAAAAAAGACAATAACAATAACAACGATAGGATCTCATCCCCTACAGAGAATTAGAGGGAAAATGAGAGAGGGAAGAAAGTAAATGGGGATGTTCGAATTGGGGGAAGTGTAATAAAAAACAAAATGTAAATAGGAATAGCAGTTGGTGAGAAGGGGAAAGGTGCGTAGAGGACAATTGTATCACTAGGGAACATGTAAATCTAACAGCACGCAGCCTTTTAAGAAATGTTTTAAGTCGGTTTCGATAGCAGATAAGACAAGAATATTGACACATTACAGAAAGGGACATGCCAAGACTCGGAACACATTTTAATGAAAATGGAAATGGATTACCTTCTATTATCACATCAGAGGCCACAAAACTACAGGAAGCAGATTGTTCACTAGAAGGATATTCTTCACAGCATCTTTAAAGATGACATACACATACTTCATTCTATATTAAATTTCAAACACAAAAATAAATTAGAATGAAATTCGTTTCTATACTCACAACCTGACACCCTTAGAAATCTGAGTCTTATGCCAGCCTAGAGCAAAAAGCAAAATTGGAAAATTGGAGCGTAGGAAAAGACCATGAGGAAAGAAGACTCAATTGAGTCCACAGAAGGACAGAGAGACTTCTGGCGTATTTATGGCAACACAGTTTAATCCATAGTCTTTGTTAATCACCATCTCTAAGTGGAGACGCCAGTCTAGTTGACTTGGTGATGGAAATTCTTTTCTCTGACAGCAGCTCTTTTTTCCCCCCAGAAGTTTCATCTTTCTTTTCTAGTGATAGAGTGAAACGGAAGCCTGCGAGCAGAACACATCTATCCACACAACTCTGACATAGTAGCCCGCGTTTCCCAGTTTATACCACCTTCCTTTACGAGAGTTATTTTTCATTGCATTCCAGAGACAAAAGACCCTTGGTGGTAATCAGTAAAGATCCTAACATGGTGGCAGGCAGTCTAACACGAACTTGTAGTTCCATCTCCTATAACCCACAGGCCAGTTCAAACAGAACACTTGGCAGCATTGGGGAGAGACCCCGGGGGCATANTGAGGAAAGCAGTGTTTGCTAAGGAGGAAGTGGCTGTTGCAACCATTTGGATGTAACCTGGGGCTATTAGGAATATATCCTTCTGTCAAGCCCTTGGAAGGAAGGAACGTGAATCAAGGTGGCAGTTCTGATGGGGTGTGCCTTGGGACAGGTGTCTGAATTGCCGAGTCGTCTCAGTGGTGTAACGTTGACTTGGACCGTGTTGGTATTAAGTGGGAGAGTGGGGCTTTGTCCTGGCAGGCTTTTCTGCTGTGGCTCGTTGCAGTGGTTTGAATAGCACGGGTTTTTATTTTGTTTTAAGGGAATTTCGCAGCTTGTGGAATTTCTCCAGTATTGAGCACTTTGATAAGAGCTCATCTACAAAGGGAGAGTTCCATTGTGAGTGGTTTTGTTTTGTAAGAAAGCAGAGCAGCATCCATATATTATTTTGCTCTCTTTTAGGGATACTCCCTCTCTAGAGATTCATTTTTAGGTGTCACGCTTTCTCTCTCTCTCTCTCCCTGTCTCTTTTGGGTGTGAGGGAAGCTTTGCAATATGTTTCTGTGAGACTTCTCAAAAGTGATAAATGAGATTTTCAATCTTCTCATTCAAATGGTAGCTGCCTAGAAAGCCAAGAAGTGGAGTGAGGGGGTGGAGCTGAAGGTGACAGATTGATGAAGATGAGGAGAAATGCATTTGGAAAGGGAGGGAGGAGCAAACCCAGCAAGAGTTGTAAAAACTAGAAAAGCAGTTCTAAATTGGATTTAGAAATGGCAGAATGACAAAGTGAAGTTTTCTATAGGGAGCAAGTTGCTAGGCTGCCACATTTGAGACAGCCTGGAAATTTTGAAAAGTGAGAATTCAGAAAAGCCAGAGAAGGGTGATGATTTCATAAGAGGCAGGAATTGATCAGAGTATCAGAGGAGGCAAGGCTGGGCCGGCTCCTCTGGAGACGGTTACTGGATTCCCTCTTGCGATTTGATTAAAATAGCTTGTTTGTTTATAGAGAATTAATTACACATCAATTATGTGAGGAAGACTTAGTCATAGAGAGCTGACCGCAGGAGCCCTGGCATGAATCTGTGATTTCCAAAGCCCCCTCATTCTTGTTTCCTCAGGATGCCTTCCTTCTAGGTTCTGTGGCTTGTATTGTCTCAATCTCCACGAGTCCTGAAGTTCGCCTAGAAATGAATGATCCACATGATTCACCCCCTTCAAATCTCACTGCCTTACAAATACATCCTGTTCTGCACCCTAACCCAGGTGGGGTTAAAGGAAAATCCATTGCAAATCTCCACTGACATAAAGCAGAACATGGGTGCCCAGGTTCATTGGCTCTCCAGGTTTCCATGGGGCCTCTCCCTTTGTCTCCAGCAGGAAACTGGCCATGAACCTACTCCCCCACTCTGGGCCCTGTTGTCCTCTGGATAGTCAGACTGCCTTTGAACCTTATAGTACTCAGAACAAACGAGCTAGACACACTGAGCTCCAAGATTTCTAGTGAAAGTCAAATGGGGTACTGTATACAATATGCTTTGTAAAGCAGTACAAGAACAGCCCATATATAGGTGCGATTATAGTATTATTTTTCAAAGTCTCACCCCAAAGCTCCTTTTCTTGCTTTTGTGCATCTATATCTCACGTGTGTATATTTAATTGCATGAGCACATGAGTGCCTCTAGCCAAGCATATTTGCAGTTTCTGAAGCCTCATTTTTTAAAAAGTTCTTTCTATGCCACCATAACATTTTTATAGGGGTCCAGTTCCGATTAGTACCATTGTGCATTTACAAATGATGGTCACCTCTTCACTAGAAATGAAAGTTAAGAGCAGTGCATATTGAACAGAACAGGAAGTGGAGAAAGTGCTTTTATAATGAGCATCTTTTCCATCAGCCTCAGCATTCTCAAAACAAATTGAATTCAGTAATCCCCAGGAGGCCTAAAGATGAACTATCTTATTTTTAAAGACAAAGATGAACTCAGTGTCAGGGTTGTGCAAGAATATTATTGCTATTTCTTTTATTATCATATATAGTACCTTTCCGTTGAAAAGCCAAAAGGCATTTTACAAAATCTGACAGTGATCCTCACAATGTCCCTCTGGGCTGAGTAGGCTTCATTACGAACAATAAATAATAACTGCCCTTTATTTTGAAATGTCTCCTACAGAATTTATGAACAATGGAGTGGATACATGTGATTCATGGATTCTAAAGGCAGTTTATTTCATGGGAGTTAGAGAAGACAGTAGTTTTCTATGGGTCTCTGGTGGAGTTGTTTTGACTCAAAATCTGGGTGCATCGGAACAACACCAGTGCACTTGAAAAGTAGCTTTAATAGTTTACTTCTAGACTGAAAGAAGTGTAGACTATGATTATATTGTATAAAGTAAATATGGGATGATTATCCAATTTACTTAATCATCGAAAATCCGCCAACCAAGTAACAGAGCTACCTGTGGGCATGTCTTTCAACTAACTTCTATTGAGTTAGTTTTTTTTTGTTTGTGTGTTTGTTTTTGTTTTTACTAAAGATGCCAGTCACACTGCCTGGCTAACTTTCAGAGATTCCTGAGAGAATCACCTCATCCTCAGGTCTTAGTGAGGAAAGAGCCCTGGGCAGTCATATTTGATACAACGTGTCCTTACCTATCTGGACGTAAATGGTTATATACGAGGATGGGCACTTGACCCAAAGGCAGTCAATGTATGAGTTAGTGACCTGGGCACAGGAAGATAATCTGAGCCAATTAGATGGTCTCTCTTGGGCATTTCATGTAGGATGTGCCAAGAGAATAAGATGGTCAACAATAGGGAGAGAAAGTGAAAGGGGTTGAGATAGAGCTAGGTCATGAGTGACGTAAAACTGTGCATGCGCTATAGTTATGAGTGCGCAGACGCTTGAAGATGGAGGAAAGAATCAGAGATTAGAAAGTGAAGACGCCAGTTGACAGGAAGAGAAAACAGAGAAGGCACGTGGAGAAGAGCTGGTGGTCTGCATACTGTGGAGCTCTGCGGCGAAGATGTACCACTTCTGCAGACTCCAGAGAAATCTTGTGTCAAGACCCACCCTTCAGTTTATTCTCCAAGGCTGAGCTTGAACCCTCCTCTGGCTCCTCTTTCTATCTGTGGCATTCCTTTCCTTTATCTTATTTGTATGTTCCTACTACCTGGATCAGACAGTTCCTTAGGACAGTGGCCTTTCCAGTCAGACATAGAGAATTAGATATGGTCATTGGTGTGTCCACTTCACCAGTATATGAATACAAACCATAGTCATTCACTTAAAAAAATAAAATAAAAACCTTCTTTCCAGGTTATCATTCAGCAATCTTTGAGATCAAAGTCTGCTCTGTAGATAACTCCTAAGCAGGCTAATTGGGTCTCTTGACTGCCAAGAAAGCTTAAGTGCTAGAGTAATAAAGGTATAGGATGGGGGTGTGTATGCAATCTTAATGCATTCTCTTTTGTAACTAATTGTTTTGTCCTACCCTATTACATTAGCATCAGAACCCATACTCAAAGCATCTGACAATTTTGGTCACACTTTGCTCTTCTCCCCCAGACACCACTTCCAGAATTAGCTATTTTCTATGGCCATCTAATAGTCAAGAGCCATGCAACTAACTATCATCATTCTCTGGCTTTGATTAATGCCATTTTTTAAATTGCTGTATATAGTCATCACTATTAAGAAATAAAACTAGAAGGACTCATATAAAATGTTCACCATTTCATTAATGTTTATTCTCCTTGGGTTTATTTATTAAACAATTACTATTAGCAAGTGGTAATTGTGGGGAATAAAATGCAAATGTCTATGATATCAAATAAGCATATTTTGCTAATAGAATTTAATTTCAATGCTTTTTGTTGATTGGTTCTTTTCTCATAGAAAAAAAGACAATAAAGATACCTATTATATTATACATAGATTAATTAATGCATTTACTCAAGAAATTCTGGTGGTGTCATGAGTTAACGATATAGAAAGATAGTGATTTTTCAACATATGTTCAGTGTGAAAGATAACTGCCCAAGCACAGAACAGGCTAAGATTGAATGGCTTGAGGTCTGAAAATCATTACTTCTTGTCTCTTTAGAGAGAATAGCACTCCTGAGTCAAGGGTAGCTGAAATCCTTTACATTTCCTTAAGGAAAGGAATAGTTTGGGAGTCAGTGATCTCTCATGTTTTTCTCAACAATAACCTTTTAAAAATTATTTTTCCTCCATGGATCCCTTGTTTTAAAAGTGTCTAGTTTTGATGTTTTTAAAGTTAATTTATTTATTTTGAGAGAGAGCACAAGCAGGGGAGGGGCAGAGAGAGAGCATCTCAAGCAGGCTTGTGCAATCAGTGCAGAACCCAGTACAGGGCTTGAACCCATGAACCGTGAGATCATGGCCTGAGCCGAAATCAAGAGTCAGATGCTTAACCAACTGAGCCAGCAGGCGCCCCCAAAGAGAGCCTTTTTTTCTTTCTTATTTTAGAAAGAGAGAGGCTGCTTAAGAGTAGGGGGAGAGGGGAGGAAGGTAAGAGATTGAATCTTAAGCAGGCTCCTCGCTCAGCGCAGAGCCGGATGCAGAGCTTGATACCAAGACCCTGGGATCATGACCTGAGCCAAAATCAAGAGTTGGACACTCAATTGCCTGAGCCATAGAGGCTCCCCCTATTTTTCAAATGTTTCAGTTATTAATTTATTAAAACTTTTATTATATACATCTACATATTGAGGCAATATGAGCCCCCAATTACAGAATAGTCCTTAGCATACTAGACTTTATACAATTTCAGTTAGTTTCAAAAAAAGTTAACGTTTTAGCCATTTTGTACAAACTTTTCTCGTAGGGTGGTTGAGATATTGAAGATAGCTCAGGAATTCTGTCAAAAAGCCCCCTCCCCCATAGTTGCTTCCTTATTTCTTAGTTGTGTCTTATGCTTTTGCTTAAATCATCCCTTCAAGGAGAATGGGATTGCTGTGATTGCTTTAGAGCAATTGAGATTCACTCCCTGGGGCTGTGAGGGGGCTCAACCTCCCCAGGAGCAGGTGGCCCCTTGGGATTTGCTAGATAGGAACTACGGGATCAGGATCGGGAGAGGCTATGATGCAACCAACAAGGACCCTATTGTGTGTTTATTCCATTTCTTGCTTTGATTCAATGTAGTCCCTGACTCATCTTCTGATGTGTAAAACTGCCAGGGCCAGGAAGACAGGATTACAGGTAACATCCCTTAAGATTCCCCAGCTTTCTTTGACCCTATTCCACGCTTATTAAGCAGTTTTCTCTTGATTAATTAGTCTGCCTAACTACCTTGCTATCTGGTCAGAAGTGCCCTGGAAAGCAGACTGACATAATTAGTACATTAGAGAGATGTGTCATATGTTATAAATTAATAACTTCACGTTTTGACCTCACATCACAGTCCTGCATGTGTAATTAGAGTAAATAACTTACCATTCATTCGGTGCTTTCTTTGTACTGGGTACTCCAGGAGGTGCAAGAGTGAATAGGATGACCGTCCAAAGGCCTCTCTCTCCCCCACAAGTAGCTGCTAGAGTCACCATTTAGGGAACTTGTGTCAGCCCTTGGGTAAGTGTTTTCCATGTCGCACAGTCTCGTTCACCATTCCTCTCTGATCTCATTTCCTAGACTTCTTCCCCTCACTCATTCTGCTCTTGCCACTCTGGTCCATCAACTCTCGAAGTAACACTTTGGGAAATAATTCCTAACCTGGAATACCTTTCTCCCAGGTATCCTTGTGGCTAACTCTCTTGTCTCCTTCAAAAATGGACTTACATGGATATTCACAGAGAGGCTTTCCCCAGTCATTCTACTGAAGCTTCCAACTGCCCAACCCTTCCCATCACCCTTCTCTGCCTAGCCTCTTGCCATAGCATTTGTGACCATATCACATGCTGTGTATTTCATACATTGCTTTTATTTATCACTAGTCTTCCCTTACCAGAATATAAGTTTTTTGAGGGCAGGGATTTTTGTCTGTACCCTAATGTCTACAATAGTACCTGACACATAATAGGATTTTAATAAATACAATTATTGAATAAATGAATCATCTCCTATAAGTAGTATTGTAGTTTATATAAACTGTTCTTGATTATGAAGCTAGGAAATGGAAGAACTAAGATTTGAACCCATGTCTTTCCAGTGATAAAGTACATCTGAAATTCTCTGTATACTTTTGAGTTTATTCATTTATTTATATATTAAATGTTTTACTTATTTCTGAGAGAGAGAGAGAGAGAGCAGGGGAGGGTCAGAGAGAGAGGGAGATACAGAATCTGAAACAGGCTCAAGACTCTGAGCTAGCTGTCAGCACAGAGCCCAACTCAGGGCTCGAACCCACGATCTGTGAGATCTGAGCCGAAGTCAGACGCTTAACGGACTGAGCCACCCAGGGGCCCCTACTTTTGAGTTTATAAATCTGCAAAGACGAGTCCCAGACCCTGCATCATGGTAACCCTTGGAGACACTATTTCCATGGAGACCTCTTAGAGACAGAAATCACACCAGCAATTTGAAGAGGGAAAATTTAATATGAAGAATTGTTACCTTGCAAAAAGTAATTACCAACTTAAAGGGGTGAAAAAGGAGTCCAAGAGGTAAAGAAATAATAACTGCAGGAATTAGAGCCTATCCCTAGGCTGAGAGAGAGAGTGAACAAAGATGGAACTTAGACACTCAGATGCTCTTCCCTCACCCCCAAGCTGAAATTCAGAACCTCAGAGACAAGGGTGCATGTGGCCCATTGGCACTAGAGAACTTTGCTGGTGGACATGGTTTGATGTTGACCATTATTGACCACACATGCCAAATCTGCTCATTGCCTAGTGGAAACCTCACACCAGGAAAAAAAAGGAAAATCCCTGCCTCCTGTTCTGTCTTTGCAGAGTCTCTCTAGTACTTTCTGTTGGTAAAGCCCATATGATCTAGCCAGCAAAGGAGATGTGTTTACAGAGACGTGCTTCAGCATCGCAAAGCAGGGCAAAGAAGGGTGGATTTGGAGCCATAAGGCCATCAGTTAGTAACTGGCTCACCAGCTCAGGAATTACCCATGAAGCCTATGTAGGCAGGAAGTGGTATTGACTGTTAGCACATCTGCCCCTTCTGTCTCTCATGTCCACAGATGGCAAGTTCATTGTCTTACAACCTGCCTTACCTGTTCTTGTATACGTTCCTTCCACATACGATTGGAGAACGGTCGCTCTAGTCTTTTTGTCGGTGTGCTCAGGACTTTCATGTAACCAGGCAGGTTGGCCAGTCATATTTTGGTGAATATAGTCTACCTCTGTTTTTTTCCACAATCAATGTCTTCCCAGTCTTAGCATGTACTTGAAGAAAGGATCCTAGATCTATGCTGTCTGCTGTTCACACACACTGTACCTTCAGTTTGATTTTCTAGGCCCTGGGATTCATGGGCAGTCCCACTATATCCATGCATCTCCTGTGGGGAAATAGAGACACTTTCCCTCTGTGCATGGATGTACAGGAATTTGTGCCATTTTCCTGAATAGGACTATAAAAAGGCCCTGAAACTCCTCATTATTATTGTAATAAATATCAATTTACTAAAGTTTCTCTTTCCTCACTTCTTCAGATCGTTTGCCTGAAAATACAGTGGCCATGCTTCTTCCATATCTGTGGTTTCATCCTGCTCAGAGTAAGGGATTCGGGCTCTCATTCTGATCTCTGCTCCTTCAGGCGGGCCAGTCACAGTTTTGCTGCATGGGCATCATTGTAACCTTTCCGAAAGCACCAGCGCTCATTTCAGAGGAGAGGTGATGTGTATGAAAGACAATAGCGTCTCTCATAATCTGAACTGAACTACAGTTTGGGTCAGACAGTTTTCTAATTGGTTTGAATTTTCAGTCCATTAAAGGAAAGCTCTGATTACCTTTTACAGAAGGCCACTAGGCAAAAATCTGCTTTATCTGCACAATGATTGTGGTTCCGTTTCATTTGACTGTGTCATTGAAAGACACTTATTCTGTGCTCGGAAGCAGATGCCTCCTATGGGGGACCCCATAATGGCACTGCATCTGAATGCTGCACACCACAGAGCCCTGAAGGCAGACACTTAGGTGTACTGTCTGATGTTCACTTATCCATTTTGATGCCTTCGACATCAGCCTGAGATCTTGCAAACACCAGGGTGGTCTCTGCATTAAGAAGGCGGCACTTGCAGACCCCAGATCTCAAAGTGAGGAGGATCCTCCAGAAATCCCTGGCCTATGTAGGGAAAGGCAGATCTTTCAGCTTTAATAGCTAGCTGAGGAATAAGACAGGACATAATGGTCTGGGAACATTGCAGTGCCCATTAGAAGGAAAGCATGCTTGCTAGTGTCTGTGATTTGTTATCTGAAATGTTCTTAAAATGACAAAAAAATCAAGGGCAGAGGAGGAAAATAACTAGAAGTTTTTTTAATGTTTATTTGTGAGAAAGATAGAGTGCACGCATGCATGCACACACACGTGCGCATGAGCAGGGGAGGGGCAGAGAGAGGGAGACAGAGGATCCAAAGCAGGCTCTGCACTGACAGCAGAGAGCTGGACATGGGGCTCAGACTCAGGAACCATAAGATCATGACCAGAGCCAAAGTCAGATGCTCAACCAACTGTGCCACCCAGACACCCCAATAACTAGAATTTTTAAAACCATATACCTATGAGCCTGGGGTTTTAGAATGGCAATCTAAAATGTATCCTATATGCATCAGTATCGCTAAAATAATTATCCTGAGAAATCACTTCCAGCCTTGGGAAAACATCCAAAAGTAAAGCAGACTTTCTGTGCCTTTCAATCCTTTGTGAGAGGGATTTGTCTACTAGAAGACCAATCCAAGAAGACATTTGGTTTTAAGTTACAAATTTGTCAGTTCTAAGATTTCAAAAAGGACCAACTGTTTCCTGGTCGAACTAGAGAGCCCACATGCCTTGTGGGCCAAGAAGTGTATAGAAGGCATGCCTTTAACTTGATTCAAATGTCAGCTTCTTACTAAACTCCCATCTCCTCCAGGGCGGGCACCTCGTGACCTGCTTATGTTGATTTCCCCTAATGCCAGCTCAGAATGACCCACAGCCTGTGATCAGCAAATGGCCTGGAGGAAAGAAGAGAAAGAAAAGTAAAGGAGGGAATTGGAAGCAGGGAGAGGGAAGGGAGGGAAACTTCATACAAGTGCAGAGAATGAATGTAGCAGAAAGTACGTCCCTCAAACAAGCGTGAAAGTTGATGGCAGAGAGTAATCATTCAAAGGGTAGTGCCAGTTTTGCTCTTTCTTCCTCCAATGTGGTTCTTTCTTCTTTGGGGTTATTTTTCTCATCCTCCAACATATTGTAGGGGGTTCCATCTGCTTTTCATTGATTCATAGAATAATTTTTTCCTGTAGCAAAGGAAAAGCAACATGGGCTACTGAAAGTGTCTCCTGACTTATCCCTTCCTGTCTGAGCCACTCCATCAATCATGGTGTGACTGGAGAGAAAGGCGGCCATCTTCTTGTGTTTAATCTTGTGTTTAATTATCCTCATGAGGTACGTGGAAGCTGAGTAAATATTTGTAAAGAAATTAAAGCTTTTTGGATTAAAAAAAGAGTCAAGTAAGGGTGAAGTCTTCTTAGAGATGATAAACTTGATGCACATTACTGAGAACAGGGTCTTTTGTGAGTGATGCAAATGACTTTTGTCCTAATAACATTTTCATGATGCTAATTTAAAACATTCTTGAAGTCCCAATTAAAAATGAATGCGTTTTTTTTTTACTTTTATGTTTTAAAAGAAGCCTAATTTTAAGCATATAATTGAGGATTTATTACACCGCCCTTTACCAGAGATCTAATTATAAAATACTGTGCACTGTTTTCCACACTTTCAAAAAGGATTACAGTACTTGATTTTTGAGTGATTTTTTCCTAGACTTGCTCTCAAAAGTAAATGATACTTCTAGTATAATCATGTGTATAACAGTAATTAGTTAGGATTTCCTCTTAGGAGTGACGCTTCCTAGTGTGCCTTCAGAAAATAATAGATTAATTATTTTGAGGTGCTGACTATATAACATGGGGTTATGGTGGCGGATCAAAATAAAAATAGTGCACCTTTCTTACTCTAAATGCATCTTCTTCACACCATTGTCACCCTGGGTTTCCTGTCTTGGTGCGGGGCATTATCAACCTCTCAGAGCCCATGTGGAAACACACGCCGAACTGGGTGGGTTCGGGGACTCTTCCCTTCACACATCTCACAGTCCCACCAGTTATCAGTCTTGGTCATTTCTTCTCTTGTCATTTCTTCTCCCTATTTCCTCCCCTCATCCCCAGGGCACTGGGAGTTCGAACTTTATCAACCTTTGCGTGGTCTGGTGAGATTCTTTATGGCGTATCCCCATCAGTAAACTGATGCATTCAACCCCCCATTGTATTATTTTTTATATTTGATGAAATGAAATCTATGCACTATTTGTCTAACATTTTATATATTATAAAGAAAAATTTTAGATACAGATGAATGAAACAATATATTTTTTTAGGTTTATTTATTTATTTTGAAAGAGAGAGAAAGCACGTATGGAGGGAGGGCAGAGAGAGAGAGAGAGAGAGGGAGAGAGAGAGAATCCCAAGCAGGCTTTGTACTATCAGTGCAGAATCCAATGAGGCTCTCAGACTCACAAGCCATGAGATAATAACCTGAGCTCAAGTCAGACGCTTAACTGACTGAGCCACCCAGGTGCCCTGAAACAATAATTTTTAAATTATTGTTTAAATAAAAGCACAAAAGCAATTGCCCCACAAATTATAGAAATGTGTTTATGTTTATTAAGCATCTTGAAAAATTTTGCAAGTAAACTTTTTATTTAATTTTATTTAACACGCATGGAGAAAAGAGGACAAATCATGAAGTTTCTAGCTTGATGACCTTTTGCAAAGTGAACATCGGCACGTAACCATGTGATTTAAATTAAGTCCAGGACGTAGACATCACCAGTACCCTGAAGCTTCCCTGTGTCCTCTCCTAGTCACTACAGCCCCCTTCCCCCACTGCCAACGATAACTGCTAGCCTGACCTCTACCACTATGGACAACATTTACTTGTTTTGAACTTTATATAATAATCAAATAGTACATCCTGCTTGTTTATGTCTAGCCTCTTTTGCTCAATGTGAAGTTTCTGAGGTTGATTCATGTTTTGAATAACAATATACTTTTTCATTCTCCTTGCTTAAACATCTTGCTAGTTTTGATGACTTCCTACTATCAGTAGCTAGCATCTCAAAGCACAATGTACAGTTCAGGTAAGAGTTTCTTTATTGATGCAAAGCAGTGTTGCAAGTATTATGGATAATTTAAACTATTTTGGTCATTGTCTCATCAGATCTGTGCCTACAATGTGGTTGAGGAAGAGTTTGGGCTGGAAGAAGAAGATTTAACCCTGCCATAAAAAGTTTACTTGCAAAACTTTTAAAGATGCTTAATAAATGTAAACACATTTAACTCTGCCATTTCTGCTTGAATTATTCACATCATCCACCAATCTAATGTCTCTTTGCAGGAATCTTTTAAAAACCATATGTTCATTTTGTAAGGGCTAGTTGAGCTTAAATTAGATACCATAGACCATAAATCCACTTGTTGGGCAATGTTAGGTGAAATATGCAATGTCAAGTGTGTGAGATGAGAAATTCCCTGCCAGCTCGTCACAAAAGTCTCTACTCTTCTATCACAGTAAGTGGCCCTCTGGCACATGGAAAAAGTGAAGGTCTTCACATTAATTTATATATGAAATGCTAGTAAACCATAATTGTTTTAGAGAACAATGTAATATAATAAATACATATCAACAAGTTCCAATATTCCCTTTCCATACCATAGTGGGTCAGCTTGTATCCCTTCTAGGCAATTCTTCCCACTTTGGAAACCACTGATGAAATGGCTATAAGAATGTCTCCTCAACTCTTTGCTAGCCTCTCATCCCACTGAAGTCCACCATCCAAATAGCTGCTGAATCATATTTTTTTAAATGCGTATCTAATTAAGTATTTCCATACTTGAAACTCTTGCCTCCCACCCCCAACCCCTCCTTCATTAGCTCTACAAACTGCCTCCAGCCTACGGGCCAAGCTCTTTCATTCCCACCCTGCAGACTGAGCTGTCTCCCCAGCCATGACTCCCCGACTATCTTCGAGTCAATGCTAAACTGCTTATTGTCATCTCAGCATTAGCTATGTTGATCCAGGCTTCCTTACCTGCTCCTGGCTTGCCTTCCTTGCCTAGAAGGCATTGTTGGAACTGGCACGCAGGGGAAATGCTTTTCCCTCTTTGCAACTCATCTTAAGAATCCTCTTTTCCCTGGAGTTTCTCTGCTTTAGCAGTGGGATTTTCACAGCCATCTCATGGATCAGGGCTCTGCTCTCCACTTCTGCCTCAGTTTCTTGTGCCAGCACCTTCTCAAAAAGTACACTCTCAGCAGACAGTGATGGTTTTCAAATGACCAAACTCATCGGACTCAAAACAAAAAAATTACTGGTTCTCAAACTTTAGAGTGTTAAACGATCATCTGGAAGGATTTTAAAAGCTCAGAGAGTCGGGCCTTACTCCCAGAGTTTAATTCAGTCTTGTGCACTATACAGAAAACATATTCTAGAAACTTCTGTCAAAGCTCTCTTACTCTAATGTTGACAGTAGTGGAGCAACCTGGTTGAGTGTGGTTAGAGTAGTGTTGTGGGAAGATTATACACCATATTTCAAAGACTAGATGCCAAATAAGATTTCTTGATAGCAGCACTATTGATATTTGGGCCCAGATAATTCTTTGTTGTGGGGGGCTGTTGTCTGTCTTGTGCATTGTAGTATGTTTAGCACCATCCCTGGCCTCAATCTGCTCGTTTTAAGTAGCAATTCCACACTCATCCACTCTATGCTCTTTCCCCACAAGCCCCTATCCCAAGTTGTTAAGACCCAAAATTTTTTCAGACCATGCCGTGTGGGGGACAAAAATCACACCCCTAATGAGAAGCACTGAGCTAGATTCATCGCTTCTTAGCTGTGTGATTTGGGGCTAATTAGGAAATGTCTCTGTATGTTGGTATTATCTGTCCAATGGGTATAATGAGCTATCTTGAAATGCTGCTGTACAGGTTAAACAAGCTAATGTGTGTGAAAGTGCCTCGCTGATCTGGGCTCAGAGTTGAGCTGGTCCTGAAACCCAGCATTCTCCTGGCTTTCAAAGCCTAGACAATTATATTGCTTCATTTGCCTTTTTCTCCCTTTCATGGGCTCTTCTGTCTCCTTCAGCCTGCTAATCCTCATGTTCTTCAAGGTTTTTTTTTTAATAAGTCCAAGGATCACTTTCATGTAAATGACTATAAAATCTATATCTCTTTCAGCTCCAATAGTGTGTCAGAGATGGCCTGTTGGATATTTTGACTTTGATTTTTCTGCCGATAGCTCAAACTCAACAGGTATAAAAACGATCCATTCTATTCATTTTTTTCTTTCTGATTTTGCTACCTAAGTGCATCATTACTCTTTTCTAAGTCAAATCAGTTCAGGGGTCCACGAGGCCTGGGACAGGGATTGAGCCACATTGGAGGACACAGAGCTGAGCAGTTAAACTGTAGCTCCTGAACATTGTTTTCCTAAGGGTTTGGAGGACACCGCAAAGGGGGTGGGGCGAGGAGAGTATCTTCATACACAGCTAGCATCTTCATAACCCTCCTTCCCACTTCCTGTGTCTCTGCGTTCCCATTGCCTGTCTCTCCCTCCTTTCTCCTCTCCCAGAAGCCCTTGGGGGCACTTTCCCTTCTTCTCCTTTCCTGCTACCGCAGCACCTCATGCATCCTCAAAGTGAAGGGGTTGTGCTCTGGCCTGCAAAGCCACCCCACATCTCCTGGAAGGTGGGTGCTCTCTGCAGTGCTCTGCTCTCCCACGCCCCCAATGGAAACCCTGTTTCATTGAAACTCAGCATTTTCTTTTTCCTTTTGGGAAATATCTTCACTCACTTTGCCTCCTTTATTAGTGAAAAATCCTTAACGGAGATATTCTGGCAAGTAAAATTTCCCATCTTGTGCATAAGTTAAAACACATGGGTTCAACTTTCTTGTTACCCTTGAACCTTGTCTTTCTCCATCTCTCATTTCCAAGCAGACATTCAATTCTACTGATTTCTCCCTTGCAGGTATTTGTATATTCAGCTCTGTATTTTCCTTCCTCCTGTTACTGTCCTGGTTTAAGAAACCATTGTCTGAACAGTGCCTCTCACACGTTAGTTTCATTGGCATCATTTGGAGGACTTTTTATTTAAAAAAATTTTTTTTAATGTTTTATTTATTTCTAGGAGAGATAGAGAGACAGCGTGAGCAGGGGAGGGTCAGAGAGAGAGGGAGTCACAGACTCTGAAACAGTCTACAGGCTCTGAGCTGGCAGTCAGCACAGAGCCCGACGCGGGGCTCGAACTCACGAACCACGAGAATCATGACCTAAGCGAAAGTCGGATGCTTAACCGACTAAGCCACCCAGGCGTGGAGGGCTTTTTAATAAAGAGATTCCTGGTCCCCCTTTCCAGAGTTTCTAATTTAGTAGATCTTGGGTGAAATGTGAGAATTTACACCTCTCAGGCTTCCAGTTGGGGACCACACATTGATGAAAACAGTGCTTGCAAACTTTAATGTTTGTAGGATATCAAAATGGTTCATAAGGTCCACAGTGGGGTATGAAATTCTGCATTTCTCTCCAGCTCTCAAATGATATGAATTCTATAGGTGTGCAGACCACATTCTAAGTAGTAGGAATCTAACTAAAGCAGAGTTCCAGATGCCTATGCTTATAAGGTCCATGCAGGTAATGTGAAGACTGACACATTCTGATAGTATCTCATCAAGCACAGGGCCCATCTAATGGGGATGTTAGTTTTATACAGATGTGGACCCAGGGCTGCGATCAGTTTTTTCAGGAGAATAGAATTATTTTTAGTATTATTTTATCTGTTAGTCATCGTAGGCACGGTACCTGCAGTTTTTCAGGAGCTGATGATATATATATATAACCTAGAATTTTAAAAAAAGGCTTTGGTATCTTTAAAAAGAAAACTGCAAACTAAAATTAATAAATGTTTTAATTAAACGTTTGCAAAACCTAACATGTTGTCAACTAATCAAATGCAAATCAACTTTTAGACAGTTAGGTGTAAATTATATTTAATGTGGGATTCCGGTTCACTTGGATATGTTTGAGAGAAAATGGGGCTGGGTCACCAAATTCGGTGCCTAGGCCCTAAGGACTCTGAAGGATCTTGAACAATCCTTCAGGAGAAGTGGAAAATTCAGGTTTTAATGGGAACTATTCTCATTTTAGATGTTGGCAATTTATTTTGAATTGTTTAAAAGGTATGTAGGCATTTGTGACAATATGGGTAGACTTTGAGGGCATTATGCTAAGGGAGATAAGTCAAAAGAATGACAAGTACTGTATAATGTCACTTATATGAGGAATCTAAAAAAGCCAAACTCATAGAAACAGTGAATAGAATGGCGGTTACCAAGGACTGGGGGGTGAGGGTGCTGGGGAGATTTTGGTCAAAGAGTACAAACTTGCAACTAGGAGATGAGTAAGTTCTGAAGAACCAATGCCCAGTATAGTGATTATAGTCCACAGTACCGTATTATATACTTCAAAGTTGCGAAGAGACTAGATCATAAACATTCTCACCTCAAAAGAGAAATGATAATTATGTGACATGATAGAGGTGTTCACTAACACTATTGTGGTAATCATGCTGCAGCATATAAATGCACCACATCAAACTTTGTACATCTTAGACTTCTACAATGTTATGTGCCAATCCTATCTCAGTTAAAAAAAATAGTATGTAAGCCAAATAAAATCTGCTGTGGGCCAGACTGGAGGCCGTTGGGCTACCAGTGTATTAATTTGGTTTGATTGGCTTGGATTATTGAAATAGTCTTACTGATTTCTCCACCTTCATTCTTTTGACCCATCTTCTTCACAGACATCCCTTCAAACTTTCGAAATCATCCATCTGTATATCTGCAGAGTAAATACAAATTGCTAAACCTGACTTTTCAAACACTGCATCATTTTGCTTTTAATTACCTTTCCAATTTTATTTTTCATTTCATCTGCTCTAGAGGTCCTGCCCTGTATTCAAATTGGACAAACCAAGAGAATTAGAATTTTTCCTGACGTACTTTCCTTACCCTGGATGCCTTTCTTGACCTTTCCAAGCCACTGCTACCTTTTCCTGTGGTATTTGTTCTCTTTAGCATTCGGTAGACAGCTGATGCCACTTTATTCTTTTAATTCATGTTCATATGCATTTGGGTTTTGTCTCCTCGATAAATGTTTAGTGAGGGTGAAAAATCTAGAGTAGTATATGCTGGTCCAAATCCAGAAAGCTGGGGCGCCTGGGTGGCTTAGTCGGTTAAGCGTCCGACTTTCACTTAGGTCATGATCTCGCGGTTTGTGGGTTCGAGCCCTGAGTCGGGCTCTGTGCTGACTGCCAGCTCAGAGCCTGGAGCCTGTTTCAGATTCTGTGACTCCCTCTCTCTCTGACCCTCCCCTGCTCACGCTGTCTCGCTCTCTCTCTCCTACAAATAAATAAAACTGAAACAAACAAACAAACAAACAAAAAACGTTCAAATCAAGAAAGCTAAAAAGTTAACACATCCATCAATGAACCTACCCTCTTAAGAAGTAACTTCTGTTCTTGAATAATAGTATCATGAAACCAAAATGGAGAGTCAATACATAAAAAAGGTCATTAGGGGCACCTTGGTGGCTCAGTTGGTTAAGCGCCCTACTTTGGCTCAGGTCATGATCTCACGGTTCATGGGTTTGAGCCCCACATCAGACTCTATGCTGACAGCCAGCTCAGAGCCTGGAGCCTGTATCTCCCTCTCTCTGACCCTCCCCTGCTCTCTCTCTCTCTTAGAAAAACATTAAAAAAATGTTTAAAAAAAGGTCATTAATCCGGCTGCCTAGGAGCATTCCTAAGACTGATGGAACTGTAGTCCGAATTGGCCAGATATTTTGTTCAAAGTAAAATGTATATATTTTTTTAGAATGAAAGTCTGTGACAAGAAATATAGGACATTATTTTCCTCAAAAGCTTCTATGTATTACCTTTGTCTGCTTATACTTTCTCCAGAATGCAGTACAGATGAGATATAGCCCCAATTTACCAAGTTTTGTATTGGATTGATTGGATTGAATTTTCATTACTCAGTCATGGTTCTTAGTATCATACTATCACATTGTAAGATGGCTCTTAGTATCATATTGTCTATCACATTGTAATATGCTTTAAGGCAAGTTGTAATCTATTATTTATATTTAATAAAAACTACTCCTCAGCACATAACAAGTTCATATGTAAGGTACTGCCACCCACACCTAAGAATCTGAGATTACAGAATCTTTTTATCTTGTATCGGAAGGTTAACACTGAGTGCTGACACTGTCATCACTAGCGGTTCACTGACTTTGACCTTCCGACCTTTTACTCCAAGTGTGAAATGCTCTCATACTCTTCCTGGCAATCTAATTATGATGTTGGCTTTTCCTTTTTGTCTTCCTTGGCTCTGCTATCTTCAAATGACATCTCTTATTACCTCTGTTAGTGAGAGTGGCCATATTTTTCTGCGACCAGGTTAGTTCCCCTTAACGAAGGGAAAGCTTCGTCCATTAGTATTCCCAATTGGTTTCTAAAAATAAAGCCTAATACTTTCCTTAGGACAGAAGTTAAACCAGCCCATCTACAATTTTCTGAACCTAGAGTATCCCTGGATCTTTATTATTATTACCTAATTTCAATTTCTCAAGAACTTCTTTTGAATTCTTTACTGATGTGACTCCAATTAAATCACCTTGTTGTTTAAGTGTTGTGCTATAAATTCGGCCCATCAGGACCTTTTAAAATGAGTTAACACTAATCTTGACCATGTGGTCAGTAAGTGTTGATGCTGCAGTCTTGTGCATTCTCTTGTTTTATGAGCAAATGAGTCTTGTGAGGGATGCAAAGACGGTTTCCACTGCCTGCTCGCCAAAGCTGATGTACTTCTGATCCCCTAAAGAGCGGTTTGAAATAAAATCAGGCAGAATACATTGAAAGTTAGTTAGCTTGTTTATTTCTTTCATTTTGAGTTAAACTTTTTTTTTCCGTTTTCTTTCTCATCCTTAGCCTAATGGTCCATTTCCAAACTGGAGTTAAGTAGCTATGTGTGTATTCACACCCATCTTCCACCCATCTGCTCTTTTCCTGCTTGGGGCAAGTTTTCTAAAACAATTCCATTTTGTCAGTTTCCACCTCATTTAAATACATTCAGAAAGCTGTGTATTACTGTCCTCAACAGTCTTCCAAACTTTTGAATTAATCTGCCATTTAAAATTCTTTTTTTCTTTTTTTTAACTTTTGGAACTTTCTCCGAGGACCTTTGAAGCTATTAAAAAATAACTCCGGTAGAGTCCAATGCTCTACTTCTCTTACACCTGCCTTCCCCTTAGTCTTGTGCATTACTAAAAGAAAAGTTGTTTAATTTCTTGTTTCTTGCCTACTCTGTTAGTTTTTCCTATGTTACGTTAACCAGTTTGCTTAAAGTGGTAAGTTTTTTTTTAATATTCTATTTGTTATAGTATATAAAAATAAAGTAGAAACAGTATGAGTTTGGAGTAGCAAATATCCTGATTAATGTATAATTCTCATCAGTTCCTTTTACCAGAATGGATGCAACCTTTGGGCCTCTAAATATTTTTTGTGCCGAAGATGTATGAGGTGTGGGTCCAAGAACAGAGTGCATTTCTGATGAAAGGAGTAACCTCTGCATAAGCCAGAGAATACATGGATGAAAACAGCACTGAGGGGGTGCACTAGGCTGGCTCAATCAGTAGAGCATTGATCTTAGGGTCGCAAGTTCAAGCCCCACGTTGGGTCTAGAGCTTACTTTAAAAAAAAAGGCATTGAGGATAATTGTGTACTTAGAATAGTGCTAGCCACTGTGGAAATATGATTTATACAGAGTTAGCATCCTAGTGGGAAAGTAAGACTTTGATATAGACTAATATAGACATTTAAGTGACAATATAGGGCAATATGTCAAGAGAAGTTACAAGGCANTGAGTTCAAGCCCCACGTTGGGTCTAGAGCTTACTTAAAAAAAAAAAGGCATTGAGGATAATTGTGTACTTAGAATAGTGCTAGCCACTGTGGAAATATGATTTATACAGAGTTAGCATCCTAGTGGGAAAGTAAGACTTTGATATAGACTAATATAGACATTTAAGTGACAATATAGGGCAATATGTCAAGAGAAGTTACAAGGCACTATTGGCAAGAGTGGGTTGTGGATATCACTGGGGAGAGTGGTCAGAGATGTCTCTGTGGAAGAGCCAACACTAGAGCAGTGTTTTTTGTGATGGGAGGATCCACGTAGGTAACAGGCAAGGAAGAGGGCATCTTGGGTGGGAACGGTAGTGAGACTGAGGCTTACAGGCAAAAAGCGGAATATATGGCAGGTCCTAATGAGTACTACTGTCAATGATCGCTATTGTCAGGAGTGAGATCTAATTTGGAAAAGGCATTTAGGGGCCAGATTATGGAGGGCCTTGATTGAAAATCTAGGGAATCCGGGGTTTATCTTTAGCCCAGTAAGATATTATTGGATAAATTATTGGTCTCTCTGTATTTCAGTTTACTATAACCTTAGGATAATAATAGTTCCTATTGCATAGGACTGTTGTGGGAAATAATTGAATTTATGTTTTAAAATTATTTTGTTCCTGGGGGCTCCTATTGTAACTTTACAGTGATGTTGCTTATTAAAAAGTAAACGCCATCATGTTTTAAGAAGAAAAAATAACAGAATTGCAAATATTGTGAATTAGTCGAAGACAGTGGTTTAGGTGTTATTGGATACTCATCTTTAGGTTCATTGTGGAAGACACTGACTGGATTAAAAAGGAGTTAATTTTGTGAGCTAGAATTAGTTTAGGGAAAAGAAAGGAAAATGAGAGGAGGCCCGGAAGTGATTCCCACTGCTTTGGGAAAGACTTCTTGCCCAGTAGCCGGGGCGCTACCATCCTTTTCTAGAAGACTACACAGGTTAAGCTCTCCCAAACACTGCCATCTTATCTGGCTTAATGGCACTTTGTGAAAGGAAACTAACTCAGTGCCAATGACCTTACACACATATCCGTGTTCACAGATTCGCTGAATTCAGCAGAACTTGGCATACATGGGACACAGTCTACTCTCTTAAAGAATAAAACACATTAAGATCAAATGTTTGCAATTTGAGCGACAGTGTGGTATAATAGAATATAGGGATGTGGAGGGTGGAGGTCACACACAAACCATAATTTAAGTGTGTGATTCCAGGCAAGTTATTCAACCTTTCTGACATCCTTTTTTATTCATCAGTAAAATAGTAATTATTTCAGAAGATCACAGTGAGGATTAATGAAACAATGTGCCTCACATGACAATCATGGTATCTGGTAGGCAGTTAAGTAATAATCATAGTGTGTTAGAGGTAGCCTGTGCCAGCTCTCAAGAACTGATTGATAAATTACCAGAAATTTTGAGAGCTAATTGTTAAATACAGTCATCATTAACTTACAACTAAATAAATTATATTTAAAACAACTGTAATGTATACTCAAAGCATATCACTTTCTAATCATTTTATTATATGTTATTATTATCTGTTTATGCTCTGAGGCTATTTCCATCTATTGTAACTGTCGGATGGAAATAATACAGAACAGTGTTCCACTGCATGGCTCTTCCCAGCTCGGCATTCGATGACTACTTGGTGCTAAGTTGAAATCATGGTGGAAGTATTTGCACCACAGATATTGGTAAATGCTACACATCGGGGCTCCCCCCTCCCCGCCCTCCTGAAGAGAGCATGTAAAGCATCTGGCAGAGTGCATGCATGGCATACAGAACAAGCTGCTGAAACATGAGTCCTCATTGCTCTTGAAGGGGTTCATTAATTAGACTTTTAGAAGTGGAAGGAATCTGAGACATAATCTCATTCAAGTCCTGAGGCCGTTGGGTAACAGGGACTTAGGAGCCCTAGCCTGACATTTGGGGTTCAGCCAGAATCCCACTTAGGCCTTGTCCAGCTCTGCCCTCCTGAGGTCCAAGTCTGGTGACTCATCTGGGGTCTCACTCTCTTCCTCAAGTACTTGGCAGCGCTACCAAGGGGCACTCCCTCGCTGCCTCTGCCAGTGTTCCTGTTTTGGGACCCTGAGCCCCTTGGGTTAGGACTTTGCCTTGTCCTTGCCAGGCCGACCTTCCACTGCCTGGAGCAGACCCTGGCTACCTGCGGCCACCCGGCATGAGTGAGTCTCAGGAGTTCACTTGCACCTGCATTCACTGCCATCAGAGCCCTTCGTCACGGTTAGCCTCAGCGTCCCAGACCAGGCGTGCCAGGACCCATGGTCATAATAGTGCCCCACTCACGCTAGCTCCCACGTATGGCCTGCTGCACAGAGCTTCCTCCTCCCAGCCCCTGTCCCTGTGGGCAAGTTGGCCTCTGGGTCATGTATCCTGCTAGGCTTCCCTGTCTTCCTGTGGTTGGTTGAGGCCAGGGAGATCCTGTGACGAAATATGAAAAGAGTCAAACTGCAAAGAGAAAGCAGCTCTACCAGACATTAAAATATACTATAAAGCCTATCTAAGAGAGCTTGACGCTGGCTCCTTGGACAAGGGGGTCATCCCAGAACTGGGGCAGGGAAAATAGAAGACGGACCTGCAAAGTCTTACGATCTTATTTAGTGGGGGGAAACACCTGAGTTTTTTCCACTGAGATTGGGCACAGGGGCATTTCTACCAAACTTTCAAAGACCATGTGGTTCACATGCTCTATAAATTATTCCTGATCAGGTGTCAATAAACCAAGGCCCACAGATCAAACCTGGCTCACTGCCACCTATTTTTATATATGAAGTTCAACTGGATGGTCACACATGGTCACAGCCACTTCTTTCCTTATTGTCTGTGGCTGCTTTGGGGAAAGCTGAAGAGTTGGAACAGAGATTGTGTGGACCGCAAAGCCTAAAATATTTACTGTCATTTCCTATCAACCTATTATGGAAAGATGTGCTGGCACCTGTTCTAAAACACTGAAGAGGGAGGAGAATTCTCTAATTCCTCTTATGAAACAAGTTTAACATTTAACACTGGTACATAAGCCAGATCAGGACAGTACAAAGAAAGAGAATAACATACCTATATCACTCCTGAATATTGGCGCATAGATACTAACTAAAATATCCCAGAAGAAATGTTTTTCTGAAACCTCTGTGACATTGGTTTTTGTTTTTATTTTATTTTGTTTTTTCTTAAATAGTTTATCGTCAAGTTGGTTTCCATATAACATCCAGTGCTCATCCCCACAAGTGCCCTCCTCCACGTGATGTTTTGAGGAGAAATTTATTAGCACTTTTGTTCAGGGCCACACACATCTGCGTTGTCACCAGTGGTGGTGGTTTTGGATTTTCGGGGTCCCTGTGCTTAGTGTTGGGGATATGAATGCAAATAAATTATAAATGATGCCGTCAATGCACTTACTATCCATGATAGGGGGGATATAGACACTGAAAATATTTTGCTCAGAAGTGATGATGTGGGGGCGCCTGGGTGGCTCAGGTGGTGAAGCATCACCTCTTGATTTTGGCTCAGGTCATGATCTCAGAGTTAATGGGATTGAGCCCCACTATCAGTGCGGAGCCTGCTTTGGATTCTCTCTCTCCCTGCCCCTACTCTGCTTTCTCTGTCTTTGTCTCTCAAAATAAATAAACATAAAAAAAGTGACAATGTTTATCAGGGTATAAATGGGATGTATAAAAGCAATTACCATGTCAAGGGGTTCAAGGAAGGGAGGTCCTTGAGGGTAGGCACACTGCATTGGACATTACCTTGTTCATTTGCCCATACTGAACCTGGCACACATCTACTATGAGTAGGAAGCTTCACCTGTGTACTGCTACGTTCCTTGTGACCAGCACAGAGCTTGGACTCTGTGGGTTTTGTTTTTTTCCCTTTGGGTTTTGTTGTTGTTGTTGTTTGTTTGTTTGGCAATCACTGGCCAATGGGTCACGGAGACACATTTCTGGCACCCAACTGCATGCCCTCTGCTTACTGTTGGGAACCACATTTGGGACCTTGGTTCCATTCGCAATAGAATGTGCATCTTTGCAATGAGATAAGCAAGGCCCACGTAGCTTTCTTGGAGATTGCTGTTATGNTTCTGCTTACAGTTGTGTTGGGAACCACATTTGGGACCTTGGTTCCATTCGCAGTAGAATGTGCATCTTTGCAATGAGATAAGCAAGGCCCACGTAGCTTTCTTGGAGATTGCTGTTATGCTCANTGTCATGGGTGGGAAAATCTTCAGCACTTCTGAAAGTGTCAGAAACTTTCAAAGAGGAGGGAGAACATGCTTTGAAAGCTGAGCTAAAACCCTTCTCTCTTCTGAATGCACTTCACAGCCCCAGGTCTGGTCTTTTCAATTTGGCTTTTGAAGTTCTGTTATCTTTCAAGCTTAATTCCTCTTGGAGTGTGACCAACTTACTAGAGAAGTTACGTTTTTCAAAAGGAATATTGAAAGCAGAGCATTTCCGTCGGATTATGGATAGCGTTCCTGCACTTCCACTCCCGTTAGCATTTGCTGTTCAAAAGTGCAGTCCCACGTGCACCTGTGGGTCCTACACTGTTTCCCAAACTGACAAGGACAAGCAACATGAGTCTGCTAAACAGATACCCCCTCCATCCTGCCGATCCTGGTGTGAGCGAGTTTAGGTCCAGATGCATGAGACTGTTGCCTCTTAGACATCATGGGACCCACCACCATTTTCTGAGGTGTGAGTGTATTAGAAAATGAAGTATGTCAAAATACGTGATATGTCCCAGAGTTTTTCAGGATTGGCAATCTAATGTCATTTGGAGGTAATGCCACTAGTCGACTTTGACCTCTTTGCCAGTGTGAGGCTTGGAGCCAAGCCTGATGCCAAGTGATGAACCCTACATGAAATGTGTGTATCCAAGAGCATCTGTAGTTGGTGGTCCCTGGGTGGCATTGGGCATCAGAAGCTACTTTTCAGCAAACAGTGATCTTTTGAGATTCTTGATATTATTTAAATAGTTAAATACTTTCATTCACAATTTTTAAAAAAATCCTTTACTGTGGTGTAAGGAAGGAATCTTGGGCCTGCATGGGTTGGGGGGTATAGATGACATAATACTTGTCCTAAAGATACTTGTGATACAGAAGAAATGTCACATAAAGACACCATTCTCTTAATTATGCTTCATTTATTATGATAATAAAACCAACAAGTACCTTTTAGAATAGAGAATAGTGGCTCTTCACCTGGGCTGCCTATCTGTATTTCGAGGGATAGGAACTGACAGGCATATTTCTTTTGAGTCTCTCCAGAACTCCTGGTGAAGTACTGAAATACACAGCCCGGTGGGCAGATGTTGGCTGTGTTATCCATCCTGCCCTAACACGTGTGATTCTATTGACTTCGAGGGATATTCAAGTCAAGATTTTTCATCTGTTTGCTGCTTCTGCTTCTTCATTTAGTGAATTTTCCCAAATCATTCATTCACCAAAATATATTCCTACAAGTTTTGCCTGTGTCTGTGTGATGTAACCAATCAACTGAGATGCAATTTCAACTTGCAAATATTTCTACCATTAGTAGAAATGGGTCATCTATGGTTTGGTTGTTTTACTTATACATAGAAGCCTTAGTCAAATAATTAGTTCAATTAATGTAATTCTTTAGTTATTATCTATTAATGATTTTCTAAACATGTCAAGCAAGTGAAAGTGGGTGTTTCTCCTACTCTATGATGTGGAAGTTATTGTGTATATGTAGATCTGTTATTCTCCAGTATTCTGGTGGCTTGTGAATGGTTGGTCTCCTTCTCTTTGAGTCCATCATTTTGTGTCCACACTTACCCAGGCTAAAATGCATGAACATGTAAAGAGGTAGAAGTCAAATGTAGTTAAAAACACCAACAAGAAGCTCTACTTCTCTACCATCAGTGAACTAGATGCTCACCTTTACTATTGTAATACCCTAAGCAGTGATAGTCAGAGCATGGTTTGCTATGATGTACGTGCCAATTAGTTTATTGCTTTTGTAGTTTACAATTTTAATTCATGCTTAATGAAATGTAAAACTTAACAGTGTAATAGAGAAAATTTAGAGATCCACATTTATTGAGGAGCTAGGTCTCTTACATAAATATAATTTAATATTTACTGCCTCTCTGTTTGTTAGGAGGGCATAAAGAAGTGAAATGACTTCATCTGTCACACTGCTACCTGGCATTTGAAGGCAGAGAGCTGAGGTTGAAGATAGCCCTTGGTTCTTAGCATTTATATCTTATAATGTATTTAAAGGATAATGGGTATTTGGGCTCTGCACTGCAATATGGAGCCTACTTGGAATTCTCTCTCACTCTCTCTCTGCCCCTACCCCACTTATGCTCTTTCTCTCTCTCTCTCAAAATAAATAAGCTTAAAAAGAAGCACTGAAAAATAAAATAAAAGTATAATGGGCACTTGGGGGCCCAGCAAAAGGCTGTACTATGTCTACTGCTGGGGGACAGGTCTGGTTGTTTGGTGGGTTGACCAGCAGAGGTCTATTTGCATAGAGGACCTTAGACCCTCCTGGCAGAGAACCCACTCTACAGGACGAAAAAGCAGGTAAACAAATGTTAAGCCAGCAGTGAGGCCTCTATCATCATAATGAAAGAGGATTTATTCACTTAATTTACAAATCCAAAGCATAAAAATGTTTATTCAACACTATCATGAGATTCTAAGTTTAACATGGCATCTATTACCTAGATTTGTCCTCTGTTCTTGCCTGAACTTTGGAGAGGGTCAATTCTGAACATAGGGGTGGAGAGAACTGCTTTGTTGATATCTCCATAGGAAGGTTTTGGTATTTTTTAAAAGGGAGTATAACAATAAGCGTAGAAGGATACCCCCTCACACACATTCATACATTGGCATAGTCTTTGGGGGTGGGAGGCCGTGGCAATGCCCACTGGTGAAGCCACACTGCCTGGCCACATTGGCTGTGGTACCGAGAGATGCCATACCCAACAGGTGCACTGTGACTCTGGCTGGTGTGTGTGTCAGCAGAGCTAAGGGGCTCCTGAGGACTCCTGGGAAGGCTTTGTGAGCATGTTGCAGAGGCTGGGACCCACATGGGGCACGAGCCAGCCAAAGAGATTGGAAAATAATTAATTTCACGTAAAGAATTTTTAAGTTATTTCTCCAAATATTTCAAAGACATTGTTTAAGGAGAATTTCAAAGGTTTAAAGTGACTTCTTTGAAGATGATCCCCTGGTAACCGATAATTTGACCAATTTAACAGACTGTTTAAAACAGGGTGGGTGTGGCTGAATTCAGCTGGGAGGTCTGGGTCTATAAACACAGATAACACCCAGTGGTGTCTACTCCCTATTCAGTCTTTGCCCTGTGGGGGCTGGGTTGAAAAGCCAGACATTGAGCCTATTCTGTCCTTCGGATTCAGACCATTCACCTCAAATGCCTTTTGTTTTTAGTGATGTTTACATCTTAGCACAGAGTTCCCAAAGACATTTCAGGATCCCAGAGGGAGTTATCAATTCCATGTTCTCAGAGCTTGAGGCCTGGGCCTGTGCACCTACTAATGTCACTAATTTTTTACATCAGTGCCTCAAGCACACCAGATACAGATAATAATGCCAAGTAAACATGTTTTCTTAAATTTATCTTTAAATTTAATTGTGCTTTCCGAGAAACTTGATACAATTCCAAGGTGAAAAACTCGTGGTGGTGGTCAAGCCAAAGTAATGTAATAATCACATGGGGATGGGACCCTGTTACAGAATTGCTGAAATTCACACACGCACATGTGTCCACATGCACACGGTGGCATGTATAATACTTCCTGTGTGAGCACTGTCAGTATCCTCGAATTAGCAAGACCTATGTCTTTTTACCATTGCAGCCTCTTATACTAGATGTAGTGACACTTTAATTAGTCAAGTTTTATTCTTTCATCAAAGTATTTGTTTCCAGATAAGTTGATGTGCTTTTGAAATATGAACTTATTGAGTGTTTCTCTTCTTTATATATTCACTTTGTTTGGCTGGACTGTGCCAGCTTTGGAATGTAATTTTAAAAAGGCAGCTATGCAAATTTGACAGGTAATCGTTAACAAAAGAATAGTTTTGATTAGTCCCATAATGAACCATTATCATTAGCTTCTTTCAGCAGGCTTACAAATACAAATATGCCCATACATGTTACATGTGTACTAAATGTGTGTACCTTTTAATTTTAATGCTAATTCCTATTTTTATACAGACTCAATACACGTTACTATTCAAGGTTGATTAAGTACAAAGGGTTGAAATGCAGCCAATAAAACATGATTAGAAAGAGATTAGAAAAAAGTGTTTAATTAAAAAATTGCCTCTGCAAATCCTTTTAGGAAGTAGGCAGACATAAATAATAAATAGAGCCATTTAGAGATTTCTTGACAAGCAGCCCTGGGCTGGAATTCTGGAGGGCTGTATTCTGGTCACACCTCTAATACTGGCTTTTTCTAGTGACCTTTAGTAATTGTTTACTGGATCTTTCACATATTAGGTGATCAATAAATGCCTCTGAATTTCACTAATCCCAGGAGAAAGAATCTCAGGTCTTTGTTTTCCTCGCAGGACAATTTTTAAGGCCATTTGGAGGAGATCCTGGGACCAATTTGAAAAAGAGCCAGATCCTGCTCTGATCTTTGGAGACTTCAGATATTCTGGATCAAGTCTAGAGTCTATGAACTTGTAAGAAGCCCAGAAATATTTTCTTTTTTCTGTGTAAAAACCTTAATGTTAAAGAGATTAAAAAATGTCACATAATTCATACATTGTCATAAACTTATCCACAAGTTACCATTAAATTTTTTTTTTAACCTTCGGAGCTTCAGTGGCGGTGTCCCTGAAGAAATGAAACTTGCTCTGGTTTTAATCACCAGGAAATTGTCTCCGTGAGGGTCATTCTGCCCGCATTTGCCTTTGGGAACTTGCAAGGGGACACATGTCCTTCAGGACTTCTGCTTGCTTTGTTGGGAAGTGCCCTTGGTGACTGATGGTTGCTGCCCCATCACCCTGTGAGGATGAAAGGGCATAACCTGATTAAAAATGCCAGCACTTGGTGAGCACTCCATTTCTCCTTTCTTCTTTTATTTTTAAGTTTATTTACTTATTTTGGGACAGAGAGAGAGAGAGAGAGGCAGCATGAGCATGAGAGGGGTAGAGAGAGAGAGAGAGAGACAGAGAAGGAGAGAAAGAATCCCAAGCAGGCTTTGCGCTGTCAGCTCAGTGCCCAATGTGGAGCTTGATCTCATGAACTGTGAGATCACAACCTGAGCCAAGATCAAGAGCCAGATACTTAACCAACTGAGCCACCCAGGCTCCCCCTCCTTACTTCTTATGATTGTTTTCTGTGGCTGCTGTTCCAAATTACTGCAAAGTTAATGGCTTAAAAACACAGACCTACTTTCACATTTCTGGGTTTAGAAATCCAAGGCAAGTTTCATTAGGCTACAATTAAGGTGTTAGCACCTTCTGGCAGTTCTAGGGGAAACCCATTTCTTTGCCTTTTACAGCTTCTAGAGACTGTCACATTTCTTGGCTTGTGGTTCCCTCCCTCCATCTTCAAAGCCAGCAATGTTGCATCTGTCTGAAAAGGACAGGGAAGGCAGAAATCTGTGCATTCAGAAATGTTGGAGGTGAGCTGCCTCTTTGTAAAGTTAGCAGTCTACTGGGCACCACTCATCCTTGTGGTGGACTGCATTATTTTTTTAAGTTTATTTATTTTGAGATAGCATGCACAGGGGAGGGAGAGAGAGAGAGAAAATCCCAAGAAGGCTCTGCATTGTCAGAATGGAGCCCAACACAGGGTGCAAACTCACGAACTGTGAGATCATTACCCGAGCCCAAACCAAGAGCCGGCCCCTTAACTGACTGAGCCACTCAGGCACCGTGGTCGACTCCTTTCAAAGGGGGATGATGTATGTGTTTAGAAACAGCTCTTTCAGGGGAGCCTGGGTGGCTTAGTCGGTTAAGGTTCCGACTTTCGCTTAGGTCATGATCTCGCGGTTCGTGGGTTCGAGCCCCGCGTCGGGCTCTGTGCTGACTGCCAGCTCAGAGCCTGGAGCCTGTTCCAGTCTGTGACTCCCTCTCTCTCTGACCCTCCCCTGCTCACGCTGTCTCTCTCTCTCTCTCTCCTAGAGGTAAATAAAAACATTAAAAAAAAAAGAAAGAAAGAAACAGCTCTTTCACCAGCATCTCCCAAGATCTCATAGACAGATGTGGTTCACAGACTGAGAAGTGACAGAAGTAGGCCTAGAAGGTACCAAGCATGCCGCTATCTACATGATATCACTGAAAGGGTCTTTCTTCTCTATGAGCTGCCTTTAAATAATAGACACTTGTTCTTAGAATATCAGTCAAGTGCTTTCTATGGGAATGCATGTTGCTATCAGTTCAGTTCTGCCTCTTCAATTCCCCAGTCCATTTAGAATCATTAAGAAGTAGCACTCTTATTCTTAAAAGTTACCATAAGGTGTAATTGGAAAGAAATCTTTGTAAGTGCAAAATATAAAAACAAAACAAAACTGTTTTCGTAGGATGTATAGTAAGGCACCCTTTATTAGAAACTTACCAAATAATCCTATTTTGTCCTAAACTTCATCCTTAGTCTAGCTATAAAGGAAGGGTTTGCTATGAAAATTGATAAACAGAAGCTCGGAGACCTGTGAAACCTACTTAAGAGAACAGACTGTTTTGAAATACTTGAGTAACACCGATTTGGAAAAAAACGCCAATTAAGAGGCTTTTATTTAGTAAAGCAGATGCAATTAGATATTTTTCACTATGTTAGTATAGTTTTGCACCTTATCCATTTGGGAATCATTGCAATGCATTTGCTTGAAAATATTATATACTTTCACCCTGTTAGCCCGAATTGCTAAGCTTTTGCTATATTTAGTCATTTTTAGGGGAAATGTTTTTGGTGAACTTTTCTTGTTTGCTTATACTGTAGACTATTCTCCTGAGTAGAAAATGGCTGCTGAATGTGCGAAAAATACAAAAGTCTTCAGCAGGAAGACACTATTTACGATCATTTGAAATCCTCCATCCCTGGAAATTTCTCAAATTAGGCTCATGAAGGCAATCCAACCTAGCTCACTGCTAATCGGAGAAAGCACAAGCTTATTGGCAGGGCTGGAATTTGGATTTCCCTAATCCTTGGTTCCCACCTTTGCTTCGCAGCAACATGCCTCCAGGGTCCCAGGTAATGCTCCTCAAAGGGCCTTGGGGCCCAGTAGGGCCCTTGTACGAGGTATGGCACCACGAACTGTGCTCTCTCGAGGCCCTGTTGGCCTTGGTGGCAATTAGCGACTGTTCTTGCTGGTCCTTCAACATAAAAGGTGCCAGGTCTCAGATCAGATGTGATTATGCTGGTTTACAAGCCTTTGCTTTATCTTCCATGAGTCCGGGCCCTCATGTCCCAGAGGTTTCCTACACGACAGTGCCGTTGGTAAGAAAAGTGCTTCTGTGAGGTGACTTCAGGTGAGGAGGTGGTGGGCTTGAACCGAAAAAGAGTGTCTAGGGGGCGGTCGGTCTCTTTTTCTCTCTGCTCGCTCAGGACTCTAGTTCCTGTTCGTATACTCGTAATTGGAATTCCTTAGCTTCCAAAGCAGTGTTATTTCACCTTTGGGTCCAGCACAAACTTCACCATTGCTTAAGGTTTTTTTTGTTTCTCTTGGCAGCTAGAGCTGTTTCACAAAGCTGTGTGGTGCCGCCAGCCTCCGGGAGGAATGCAAAGATTTCGTGGTGTAAAAGGAGCAACTTATTAAAGAGAACCCTGGTGGAGCTAACATAATGAGCTGCGGATTTCTCTAGAGGTTTGCTGCCTGTTTGATGACAACAGGAAACACTTTTTAAACAAGAAGGTTAAAAACCTCCAGTGGAAGGATGCTGTGAAGTTATGGGAGTTTTACTTCTCTCTACGGTGCTCGGTCAGCAGTGGCTGTGGCTGGTTTTTCTTTTCAGGGAAATGAAACCTACCTCCAAGACATCTTCCCAGGCCAGGCCTTCTGCTTTAGGTCTCTGTGGGGAGAGGCTCCAAAGTCTAAAACAATTCTCAAAGTTACTTAGAAGCAGAACAATTGGAAATCACAGAGCTTTTTTCTTTTTTTTTTGTGCTGAGCATGATGAAGAAATACTGGCTTATGGAGCCAAAAATAACAAATTAGAAAAGTCAGTATAAGTCAAAGAGAATCTTAGGATAAACTCTGATGTATCATATTGGTAGCATTAGCAAAAATGAAGAAAAACTTGGGAAACTCCTGGGTGGCTCAGTTAAGCGGCTGACTTCAGCTCAGGTCATGATCTCACTGCTCTGGAGTTCGAGCCCCCCATCGGGTTCTGTGCTGACAGCTCAGAGCCTGGAGCCTGCTTCAGATTCTGTGTCTCCCTCTCTCTCTGACCCTACCTGCTCGCACACTGTCTTTCTCTCCCTCACAAATAAATACACATTAAAAAAATTTTAATGAAAAAAAATTTATCACTGATACATTTCTCTTCATTATTTTAAAAAATGTCCTCTGTTTAGGAAAAAAAATCAGTTTGTCTCTTAACTTTTTTTTTAAGTTTATTTATTTATGCTTGAATCCACAAACTGTGAAATCGTGACCTGAGCCAAAACCAAGAGTCAGATGCTTAACCAACCGAGCCACTCAGGTACCCCAAGATTGCCATTTTTCAATTTTATTGGTGGAATTACCTAAGCTAAGATTTTGAAACATCACCGTTCCAATGGGGTATAATTTGATGGTTTCTGGTATATTATGGTATTAGCTGCACAGTATTCTTGGAAGAGTTACAATAGAATTAATGATAACGTGATTATGACCTTGAAGGTAGCATTCGCAGTTTACTCTGATGGCCAGTTGAGAGCTGAGGCACAAGGAATCTAATTGATTTCATTCATGGCTTAAGGGAGAAGAGGTTGGCACTGAGACCCAGACAGTCTCCAGAGTCGCTGCACAGTGAGTGAGAAGCCGGCCTGTCAGCGTGTGCTGGTGGCATGCTGTTCCACGCTGAGAGACCAGCATCATTGCTAATTGAAACAGGAGAGATGATTACTAAGGCTGTAGCTTGAGAAGCAATATATACCAACACCAAAGGGGAAAGGGCTATTTATTTAGGAAAGTTCACCATCAAATCACTGGACAGAGTAAACAACTCATGGAGAAAATCAACACATTACAATCAAAAAGGAACCCACGGTAATTTGCTGATTTCTCTAGCACTCTCAACATGATGTCGAGTAAAACGCCCCTAAACATTTTCTACTGGATAAGCAGCTCTGATTATGAAAAATCCCTCTTTTTGTTCTTGTGGTTGATACCTCTTCCCACTGTTTTCTGCATTGTATTTAAACAGGGTATCTGATGTTAGCAAGCACCCAATTTAGCATTAATTTCTCTGGCTGGAGATATGAGCCATATGTTTATGTTAGTAAGAGCAACACTATGCATTTGATCATTTCTGAGCAGACTGATACATTTTCATCTCAAAGAGGGAGTTCTGAGAGTTTTTATTTTACTTATTTATTTTTTTGGGAGTTTATTCATTTTTGAAGCATCAGCAGCTTTCAGTACAGAGGCCACACATGTTTTCTGATCTTATTTTATTTAATTTCTCTACTGGTCTGACTCTGATTAGAAGTTCAAATAAAACTGTGATTCTTCTAGGCCTTGATTCTGTTAAAGTATTTCCTGTCTCTCTCCCGGCACAGCAGTAAAATTGCAGGTAGATTAATTGTTACAAAGTTGCAGTGGGAGTAGCAGCTAGTATTCTTTGAGGTGGCTGTATTACTAGATTTCCAGATGGTTGAGTTGTTTAATATACTCAACCTCACTCCATAAAAACATTTTCACAAGGGTGCAGAAATGTAACGGAGAAGCGCATCTTTCCAAGCGCTCTCGCATACACACAAACATCTTCGATTCGGGAAGCCAGCAGGGGGCATGTAAAACAAAATGAGGGGGGGAATAAAGGTTGCACATAGAGCAATTTTAATCCATTCCATTTTTAAATACCACAATAAATTTAATTTCCACAATAAATTAAATAGCCATATTCAGTTTACAAAATAGAATTACTTAGTGTGAAACCAGTATTTACAACAATATACATTATGTACATGACATTTCTCTTTGTTGATGTGGGACACGGAAGTAAAAGGACTTAACTTTCCAATGGCTGATTGACATGCTACATGTGACACCATGGTCTCTATGAGAAAACAATAGTGCAAAATCACCACAGGAACTTTGGAAAGGTGTCAGTTTTATGAGATAAGACATTCTTTCAAATAATAAGAAAATAGTATTTTCTGTTTTCGTGGCACCAATTCAGTATCTGAATTAAAGAGCCAGCTTTCCCTTAGAGAAGAAATAACTGAATCCTCTACTTCCTGAAGCTTCACGGCCATTAGTACATTTTCACACATAATCTTTTGGCTTAAATCTATGAAAATGGCGGGCAACAAATTCTGACTCAAAGGAAGACTAACTCTTTGAGAACAGCTGAAGTCATTTTCCCCCAGTACCAACACCGTTTCTTATCCCAGATAGCTTAAAAGATGCAACTACTCAGACAGCAAACTGTTTTTTTTTTTTTGTAAATTTTCAGTAGAAAAAGAACTGATCTTATATTTGGTCACACACTGTGTTATATACAAGTATACATGGAAAAACGACTTGGATAGTTGTGTCTAAGAAAAGTGCATATTTTTAATCTAGGGGAGACATTGTGAGTCTCCAGCCACAACACATAGTGTTATATGACTTATTATTTTAGGGCCAGTTCAATGTCCTCCCAGTGATCTGGTAAAACTTTTGATTGAAAGGGTGAAAAAATTTGCGCAATTTGGTAATGACAGAGGGGTCCACCTCTGGATGAATGCGTCCCTTGCTGCCCGCCAGGCACTTATTAAAGATAATGTTAAATCGCAAGCAGTAAAACCCTCTGGTAGCATTGAAATATAAATTGTATTGACTTATCCTCGGGGGAAGATTTAGGAACTTCTCCACAAGCTGAAGTTCCGGCAGAGGCTCTGTGATGAGGCGATCTCCATCGACAATGTGAAATTGCTCAATTGGAAAGTATTTCAACCACCTTTCCAGATGTTTGGTGTAGATGCTGGTTCTTACCGCCTTGTATTTGGTGTTCACCTCGCAGGTATTCGGGTCTATTGCCAGCTTCTCAAACTTGTAGTATGTTTTGTTCTTCCTCTCCTTCCCCTCTAGCACCTGAGTGTAATCAGAAATAGCTCTTGTGGTTGGCTCCCTGACAATGATCAACAACTTGATGGATGAGTTCATTTTGTAAATCCTTTCCGGAACCTCCTCCGTGATAAAATATGCTGGGCTCTTTTCAATTGTGATTTGCTGCGGGTAGGAAAAAGGCATCTTTTTCCTATACCACTCAATTCCCTTGGCATAATTCTCATCATTGTCAAAGAAGTGGATTTCTTGAGAGGCCTTGACCACTGCTGGATGGAGGTTCAGCATCTCAAGCAGGGCCCTGGTACCTCCTTTCCTCACCCCAATGATAATGGCCTTGGGGAGCTGCTGGACCAGGTCATGAAGGCGGACCTGCTCCTTGGAAGTATTGCCCTTCCGGAACTCGTGCAGCAGGCCCCGCTTAAACTGCAGGGCGCGGAGAGGGAATTCGGCCTGGCTGCGTGCTCCGAATCGTCCTTCGATGGGGCAAATGGGTTGTAGCCTGAAAGCAACAGAAAGAGGCTCTTAGAAGTTCATTGCAACTAACTTGTCCTTTTTCTGCTTCCCTAGTCAGAGGAAGACTTTAAACGCATAAATAAAACTACTGGTTCCCAGCCCGCTGCAATCCATAATGAACATATGTTTGGGAAATTTTATTTTAAGCAACCCTGTATTAAATGGAGCACACATAATTGATGGGATTATTTTTATTAGTGCTCCTTAAAATTTTTATTCACCAAGCACTTAATTGACTAAAGCATGTACTTATGTTCACAGTACAGGACAGACAAGCCACACTGGCCATACTAATAGCCTTTTAACAGCCCACAGTTAGCGTCGTTTAGAAAACATGAGAGGCAGAAGATTATAACCTTCAGCTGGGAGGCTGAAGGGTGGCTAGGAGGCCATGTCTTTTGGGTTTCATGTGGTAGTATTTTCTGGCAGCTCTCAGCAAAAGTCATGTGGCTCTTAAAAATCCCTGAGATAGAATCTGAATAGAGGTCCCAGGCTCTGCCCGTGGCTATTGGTATCATCAACCTGCAAAAATCCAATCTTGGCACTTGCTGAGCTTTTCATTCTAGGAGAATTTCTGCCCTTGGCCTTAGGGACAGTTAGATAAGCACTCTATTTCTTCTGCTTCTCTTTGTCTTTCTATCTAAAGGGGTCAAGATTCTGTTTCTCCTTTGCTGAATGTAGGAACATGCCATCAGCAAGTGCTGTCTATCACCTACCACCCCTGGGACCAGAAATCAACAAGCCTTTGGCAGGGCCAGAAGCCTCAAGTCCTTGCTGCCAAGCCCATGTAAATTAGGCACTCAGGCTCATGAAGGAAGGAATGCAATGGATGGAGGTAGAAAGGAGGGTGTCCACTTTACCATTGCCCTAAATCATGAACAACCACCTAAATCATGAACAACCCTAAAGGCTCTTTTCAGAGAGAAAGCTGTGGTAACAATCATAATGGTATTAGACCAGGCTCACTGCTTGATTTGGCATGGCCAATAAATATGAATGGCAAGTTGAGCTTGCTTTTTGGTAACAGTCTGGAATCTAGCCAAAACTCATTATAACATCTCTAAGTTTATCTGAGAAGGCATTTTAGCCCTAAAGGGTGTAGAATTAGTCAAAACAGCTGTTAAACCAATCCTCTAACTGAAGCTTCTAGTTACCCTAATTACTTGGAGTCTATGTTCCCCTCTCTGTGGCAATGAGGCTGTCTCTTGCTTTTCCCAATGGACCCTATTATACCATTCTTAGCTCCTGTGATGTTTATAATTAAAGGGAAAAGAGAAAAACTTTGCTAAGGCATTCTGGAGAACTGAGGGGAAGGGCTTGTTTAAACATCTATCTGTCACAATGTGTATGGAAAATCGCATTCATATATTATTTGTGGTGTTTGTTTTTTTGTGATTTTAGAAACAACTCATACTCATTGTGGAAAACATGAAAATATGGAATACTTTAAAAAAATGGGGCTTACTATGTTTAATATTTTAGAGAAACATGAATTTTGTTTTTATAAATTTGTTAACAGGATTAATATGCTAGAGTTCTAAATGGAAGATATAAAAGTAGCAATACATATGTAGTCAAAGATATTTTTAATTGTCACATTGATTGGGATATCACAAATTCATCTTTTAGCTCTTCTTGGGTTCTGATTCAAATTTAAGCCCTAATTCCCTAAGGCAGCCATCAAATGTAAAGGATGGACTTCTCTGTGCGTCCAGAATGAGGCTAGTGCCATCCTTGGGAGAACTGAAGAAGTAGTCAATCAAATCCTTTTTTGTAAAGACTTAATTCTCATGCAGAACTCTGACTGAGAGGCTGAAATGGGCTCTGGCCTGTTAGAACTGGAAAAGAATTCCCCCACCTTTAGAAAGGGCCATTTTCCTTCTTTTCCTTCCTCTTTCTACCTTCTACCTTGGGAGCTCGTAGCCTGCAGAACAGTTGCTTTTTTGACTTCCTGACTCACAATAGGAGAAAATATATTATTTCCATTTTCTGAAGAGTAGATTCTCTGCCTGGGCCTCAGACATGGGAAAAACCTGGAATCTTGGGCCCAGGAAGAGCCGGAGAACTAACGGAGCTCAGCCTCCTCCCAAAGAGCAGGGTCTTCTGTTACTGAAGAATAGACTAAGTCAGTGTGTGCCAATTTTAGACATGATCTGTTCCAACTCTCGAATGAGAGTTTTGGGAAAGCCTACCAAGCAATTCAATTCCTTATAAAAGCTACCCCAGGGGCGCCTGGGTGGCTCACTCAGTCGGTTAAATGTCTGACTTTGGCTCAGGTCATGATCTCGCAGTTCATGGGTTCGAGCCCCGTGTCGGGCTCTGTGCTGGCAGCTCAGAGCCTGGAGCCTGCTTTGGATTCTGTGTCTCCCTCTCTCTCTGACCCTCCTTTGCTCCTGCTCGCTCTCTCTCAGAAATAAATAAAACATTATAAAAAAAGCTACCCCATTAGAGACTGGAGGCCAAGTTAAAAATGAATAGAATCATCAACTAAATGACTAATATGTTAATAATCATTGGATCAATTACTCAATAAAAAGAAAATGATCGGAAGCTAACTAAGGGTATTGGGAAGACCTTGATGTGAAAATTCCATTAGGGACATAGGACAGTGGTGCCCACCTCAAAACTTTTCACTAATAACTAAGTACTACTTTAGAAAACTACTTGAAGTCAGTAATAGGCCTGGTAATACTATTTCCTATAGTTAGCAAATCAGTGAGTGGGAAGTTTACTTAGGAATTTTGAATTGAAAAGCAAATGAGGGGCTCACATTATCAAAATTGACACTGGCTGAAGGAAAATAAAACCACTGCAATATTATTTGGTAAATAGCTAATTGATAAGACTTAGAGATTAGAAAAGGATAACTATAAGGAAGATAGTTTAAAGTATGGCCGCATTTTCATGGAAAATGGGAACTGAATTTATAGACAACGTGCCTCAGTCTTTCCAGTGCAAGAATTAATTTTAAAGGGCAAAGAAGGAAGCTTTGCATTTCAGAAATTAATGTCTCTGTCCTTTCCAATCATACCAAATGTGGGACAGTCCAGAGGTACTCAATGTGAAGCCAGCTGATATTGCTGGGACTTCTGTAAGTCAGTATCATCTCTCAACTGTGTGCTTATTTAGAGCCAAATGCTAGCTCTGTAAATTTCCTTTCCATGGATTTTCCATTGTTTTCTGGGCAATTACTTTGAGCAGCAGCCTTCTCATCGGATAGTTTCAGCTCCTGGAAACCAGACCTAATTAACATGGTTAAAACTCCCAAAGCCTGCAGCCATCTTTCCAAGGCAATGGCTTCCAAACTTGATGAGCTACTTTACAGGCTCATACAAAATCTTAGCTCTTGTAGTAGCACATTAATTGTTCACTCATAAATTTCAAAATGAAGATAAATAAATATAACGTCACCATTTTGCTATGGCTAGAGGTCGACAACCAGATGCACACACACGGCACTGAGCTCTCGTAAATGACATTTTTGCTGCTTTATCCCTTCTCTGAAAACAAATTGTCAACGCATACAGAATACAAATGGATCTTGACGAACACCTTGGTTTGAGCAACTTGGATCTATCTCTCTCTTTTTTTAAGGCTTAATAAATCAAAATCAATACTGCAGAAAAGCATGTTTCTTGGGAATTTTGAGAGAGGAAAACAAATGGATGGGTTTAAGATTATGTCCTAGGGAAGTTTAAATCAAGAGACACTTGAAGTCACATGGGCATAAGTATGTGTTCAATTACCTACCTATCCAAGCTCCCAACTCTGGCGACTAGATACAGGAGACTCCCAACGGCAAGACTTCCCAGCACCAGGAGCTTCTGTCTCAGCCACGCCTGCTGTTTGAATAGCATGGCCCTCCATCAACCTTCAGGACTTCTGCAGCCTGAGAGACAAGGGATAGAAGGGCACTCATCAACGGTCATCTCTAATAGGCTCTGTGCATTGTCACAGAGCCTCGGGAGGGTGGGAGTACAGGCTGTACAGGAAGTGATGCTTCACGAAGAAAAGATCCCATACCAACCTTGAATATGTTCATGATATAACAGGTATTTACCAAAACGTGTCTTCCTTTTCATGGCCCATGTTATAAGAGCAAATACTAAACTACTGGGAAGAGGGGCACCTGGGTGGCTCCATCAGTTAAGCATCCGATTTAGGCTCAGGTCATGATCTCATGGTTTGTGCGTTCAACCCCCGCATCAGGCTCTGTGCTGACAGGGCAGAGCTGGAGGCTGCTTCAGATTCTGTGTCTCCCTCACTTTACCCCTCCCTTACTCATGCTCTGTCTCTCTCTGTCTCTCCCTCTCTCCAAAGTGAATAAACAATAAAAAAAGTTTTTTTTTAAACAAGGGGGAAGACTAACTAGACAGAACCGGTTAGGCAACTGTCAACGTAAATTAAAATGCATATATTATAACATATGCTTTGTTTTTGTTTTCACAGTGGAGTGAGTGACACAGAAAACTGAGTCATTTTTTTTACTTTTTTTCGCTTCAGCTACCAAGTTTCATAAGCTTTTTCCTTAATTTCTTTTTGCTTTGTCTTTTGAGGCACATGATGCCTCCCTTATTTCTTAACATTAGGCGATCTTCTCCTTGTGCATTTCCTATGGCCCGTATAGTTTGATGATTCTTCCACACCCAAGTTCTTCTGTCCCTCACCTGTTTTTGGTTATTCGCCCATCAAGTCCAACCTCTTCTTGAAAGCGTGGGCCCTTCCTTCCGAGGTCCCAGGTTGGAGAGTCAGCTCCTGTCCTTATTATTACTCCCCAGCACCAGCCAATGTGCCCCTCAGGCCAGCCTCTTTACTGCCTCTCACACCTCTTCCGCTCTCATCTATGTGCTTTTGTCAGCTTCTTCACTGGCTTTCTGGCATTTCCTCCACGACGCTCAGATCCCGTGAATGCCTTCCTGGGGAGGGTGATCCTGGTGGATGTGGATTTTGGGGGGGCGGGGAATCCCAATACCTTGCCCATTGGTGAGTAGGAGTGGGTCAGGTCCATCGTGTAGACAATTACAGGAACAGAGGGTAAGCACTGGCCTTAGGGCTAATACTGGAGAGACGCTTGCATGTGGGGGGGGGGTGAGGCTGTAAAGCTACCTCATGGCCGCACTCTGCTCATGGTTGGCAGGCAGGAAAGAAAAGGACTGAGGATACGAAGGCTGCAGTGGAATTAGCCCAAGATTTAGGAGAATGTCACAAGGAAACTCTCGAGCCCTCTACTGCAGTGCACGTGTCATCTGGTAAATGGTAGGTTATAAATCCTGACTGAATAGGAGGCTACTATTTTTTCTACCGCCACTGAGGAGCTTTCATTCTCAAAGGCTCCAATACTCCACCTATAGACTGTCCTTTTATGAGAAGTCCAGGTGTTACTATGGAGGTTTTGCTCTGTGGGATAAGCTGCTCCTGCCGGTCCAGCTTATGTCTGAGATGCCTTAACTATACCCCCTGGGGGCTTCTTTCTTTGGGAAGCCTCATTCTTCAAACATTTGTTTACACTGCCTCCTCAGCCCATTACACAGCTTACTAAGGTGCTGAGGAGAACTACAATTTTTATTCGAGAGCTCAGCTAACTTGAATGAGTCGTCCATGATGGAGTGCAAAGACCACTGGATTAGGAGCCAAAGACGTTGAGTAACATGTTGGCTTAGTTTTATGACTGAAACTCTGAATTTTGGTATCCTCATCTGTACAATGAAGATAATGATGTCTATCTCACAGGGTTGTTATGACAAGAGCCTTCAGTAAGATAATGTGGGATAGAACTTCATGAATATCTGGGCACTTTACAAAAATGAAGATGTATTTGTTCTTACAATGCTTTTTAAAGAGGAAGAGAATATAATAAATGTAGTTCTCATTAATAGTGTAATTGGATTGTGGAAAATGTAAGCCTATTTTGAAGATAAATAACTTTTAATGGAAATTACTGTGAAATAGGAGTATGGTAACACTATATTCTCTCCTCAAAGCAAGATGGCAAAATAGAGAATTGCCAAAAAGAGGGACAAAAAATTAACACTTATTGTGTTCAATTGAAATCTCTTGGAATTTTTGAGAAATGCGGAAGCCAAATCAGTAGTTTCTAAAGTCTCCAGGACACAGGAAGTGAAATCTCGTTTTGTTCTGTAATCAGTCTCAGACTGTATACTAGGAGCCAGTACCCTCACAGCCCCTGAGTCAATCCTGCTCAGGGAGCCAAAGGTATTTGGTGAATTTAACATTCAAGGTGTCTCTTTGGTTTCCCATACCATGATGAAGTTCTTGAGGGCCTGCTGGGGTGGGGTCTTAAAAGCTGGGAGTTGTTGCTCTTGGGCCTGAAGATACAAGCCAAAGAGAAGCCACACCATCTGATTTTTACCAAAAACAGCATTAAACTGGGGAGAAGGTTAAATGCTCCAAAGTTCCTTCCTTTTGGCTATGCCAATTTTAATGAATATTTTATTGTATTGTTATTCTTTTAATGTTTATTTACTTTTGAGAGGGAGAGACAGAGAGCTTGAGCAGGGGAGGGACAGAGAAAGAGGGAGACACAGAATCCGAAGCAGGCTCCAGGCTCTGAGCTGTCAGCACAGAGCCTGACGCAGGGCTCGAACTCATGAACCATGAGATCGTGGCCTGAGTTGAAGTCAGCCGCTTAACCGACTGAGCCACCCAGGCACCCCTTAATGGATATTTTAATAATCTCATATCACGGCAGTCATACTGGTAATAGACAATGTATATAAAATTTTTAAAGATTTCAAAAATTTATTATTTCTTTTTATGTACAGAGAAAGGTTAAAGACCTACAGTGACATTTAAGGCCCCCTTCATCTCCAGTTTTTAATCTCTCAGTGTTTCTCATTTGGTGTGCCAAGAATAGCACAATTAGAGTTTCTCCAGACTACTAAAGCTTTAATAGACATGGTATCTTAGCTGAACAAAGCATAGTATCTAAATAACAGAGTACGTGTCCAGAAACGACAAATTGTATAGACATCTGGCTGTTTCTTCAAAGCAGCACTAAGCAAAGAAATGATTCCCAGGCTGAAACAAAGAAATAAGGGAACTCAGAAATAATAATAATAAAGATATGTTCAAGTGCTGCTCAAAAGCTTGTAGATATGGCTCCCATAAGCCCCTTGGAACAGTAAAAGCAATAAGAGAAACAATAGCAGCCAAGTTCATTAAAAACAACCAAACTCGCATAGCAGAATTATTCCAAGGAATCATAACTGTCTTTTGAGTATTAGCTCATTTAGTAGTAGCAGCCTTATGAAGTGGATAGGAACTACGTGTATCGAGCATACTCTCTCTGTTACTTTCTTCCACATTTATCATCTCATGTTATACACTGGAACTGTGAAGTATTATCTATTTTATTTTTTCTGATGGAAGCCGAAGAGCAGAGAGATGAGCAGATTATTTACTCAAGGGCACGTGGCTGGTAAATGCAGAAGGAGAATTTAAATTCAGAATTATCTGACCCCAAAGAATGTGGCCCCTTGATTGCCATGCCACTCACAGAACTCTGGACGCTTATCCGGGAGACTCTTAATAAACACTTGCTCATTGATTGATGAGAGCAGACAAAACCATTTAACTCTACCCAAATTACCTGCCATTGAACCTTGAAGTGGAAGATGGGGAGGTAAAAAAGTAAAAAAGAAAAAGAGTTTCCTTGCAGGGGCAGGCAACAGGGGCATTTGGGATGGTTTGGACCTGATACAACGAAGGAAAAGTATTAGTAAGCGATGATAACGATGTTGAAAAATGAAAGGTGCTGTTCTTCCAGAAAAGTAATGTTTTTAATACTTTACAAAGTGGTTCTCATATTCACCATATCATTTCTTTTCTATTTTTTTTTGGTTGCTATGTTACCTACAACTTTTTATTATTCTCTTATAGTCCTTTTAGGTTTTTATCTTGCAGAGATGGAGAAGTGAGGTCACTTCTAGCATATAATGTCATTCACTGATTATTTATTTTAAAATATGTATGTATGTATGCATTCCCAGTATAATTAACATACGGTGTTATATTAGTTACAGGTGTATAATATAAGTGATGCAACGATTCCATACATTTCTCAATGCTCATCCCGATAAGTGTACTCTTATTCGCCATTACCTATTTCATCCACTCCCCCTAGCCTACCTCTCCTCTGGTAACCATCAGTTTGTTCTCTATATTTAAGAATCTGTTTTTTTTGTTTGATTCTTTGTTTCTTTGTTTTGTTTCTTAAATCCCTCATATGAGTGAACTCATATGGTATTTATCTTTCTCTGATTGATTTAACATTATACTCTCTAGACCCATCCATGTTGCACATGGTAAGATTTCATTCTTTTTTTTTAATGGATAATATTCCATTGCGTATCTATACCACATCTTTTTAAAATGTTTTTTAAATTTATTTTTGAGACAAGTTGGAAACCAACTTGACAATAAACTATTAAAAAATAAATGTATTTTTGAGAGAGAGAGAGAGACAGACAGACAGACAGAACATGGGTGGAGGAGGGGCAGAGAGAGAGAAGGAGACACAGAATCTGAAATCTGAAGCTGGGTCCAGGCTCTGAGCTGTCAGCACAGAGCCAAATGTGGGGCTTGAACTCTGGAACCACGAGATCATGACCTGATCTGAAGTTGGATGCTTAACCAACGGAGCCACCCAGGCATCCCTATACCATTTCTTCTTCTTCTTTTTAAATATTTATTTATATTGAGAGAGAGAGAGAGAGAGAGCGCATGTACACAAGCAGGGGAGGGGCAAAAAGAGAGGAAGAGAGAGAAAACCCATGCAAGCTGCATGCACAGTGCGGAGCCCAAATTGGGGCTTGATCTCACAACTGTGAGATCATGACCTGAGCCAAAACCAAGAGTTGGAGGCTTAACCAGCTGAGCCACCCAGGTCCCCCCAAACCCAGGAAGTAGAAACTAACCTGCTATGCACCTGCTTTGTGGTCATGGGTAAATCATTTAACCTCCCAGATCTTTTTTTTTCCCCCACCCAGGAAACAAAGGGCTTTCAAAGGATGAGTTCAGCAATCCCTTCTGGGTCTAAAGTTCTCTCATTCTAAGGGATTCTACCAGCAGAGCATTAAATGCATGTTCTTATGATGACAGATTAATGTATAAGGAAGTAAAGACAATTGCAGTGTGGGGAAGTTAATGCCTGAAGTAAATCTCAATTTTTCTTATTATCCCCCAGTTTTAAACAGTTGGACCCCTTTCAAGATGGCTATGCCATATTACATTGCCGATCACCATGAAAACAGTCCTCTCATTCTAAGACATGAAATTTCTTTGAAAAGGTACCGACACTATAAAAGATCCTACTGATTAGCTTTCAATTTTCCCAGCTGTCAGAAAACCCATAGGAATCACATTTTGAAAAAATTAACCAAGGGCAGCTGAGGAAGATTGTCATAAAGAATTCGCTTTTCTCCTATTATAATGATCACATAAGAGAGCTGTAATGAGAAAGAAACAAATGAAGAGGGGCACAAGAACAAGGGCATGGAAAGCAGTGTTCTGCATGTGTCAAGTCCAATGTGGAGATAGGGTGTAGATTAAGAGGAAAATGGACACCATTTGTTAGTAGATTAGGCAGAAAATATATCAGTCAGGATGCTCATAATTGCTCTATCAAATGGCTGAGGAAGCTATTTAGCTCTTTGTTTCTTCAGCTAACCATGAAGGGTCAATGTTAGAAATGAAAAGGAAAAAAGTTGATAAATGATACCGAACTGTAGAGTTTATTACTGCACTGTGCTCAGTGCTTATGCTCCTGGGAAATACTGCAGGAGCAGCTTTGAGCAAATTCCAAATTTTCAAATGGGTTCTCCATTTCTTCCCTCCATTCAGCTTTTGATATCATGCATACATAATTTATCACACACAGCTACCATTATTGTGTTAGCTTGAGTAGTCCTCTGGCTCTCTGTCTGCAGGAAGATACTCATTTTGCATTTGTAATTATCGAACTTAAAAGGAGCCAGTTAATTCTGCTTCTGTTCAGGGGTCTCATTTAGTAGAATGATATCATAAGGAAGGAGATGGGAACTGACTTTTATTTTGGCATAGAATTCCAATTACTCTTATTTTCAGTATCTCCTTGCTGTATGTAACTAATGTTTATAGAAGAAGGGTGTCTTCCCCCTAAAGTTTTTTTTTTTTTTTTTGATTCATTAAATAGTTGTTGGGAGTTTAGTAAACTGTCCTGTTGGTGAGTTTAGAAGTAGAATCTTTCCTTCTCTAATCTTCTATTTATATAGAAAAGTGTGAGTTGGAGAGGCGACAAGTATACTGGTATTTGAGTTAGTATACATTGTCCAGGCAGGTCATTCCAGCACTTTGGGCTCATGCTGTTAAAAAGGTCAAGTTAAGTGGATAAGCCCTGCCTTGTATAGTGAGAGTCAATTTTATAGTAATATTAGTTCTACTTGTCACACCCAGTAAAATCAAGTGTAATATTCAGTACCTGACAGAAAGTCAATTTCTAAATCTTACTTCCTTTCTCACAAATGTTTTGTTTTTGGTGAGGATCAAAGAAATAATGTATATAAAATGTCCTTTAGTGCCATAACTAAATTAAAAATATGGTGGGATTTTTTTCATTAATTTTTATTTGACTGGAATGCTGATTATCTTTTCTCTGCAGTGACTTTTCCTCTCTTTTAATCTCCATAATACTAAGCTATATATTTCTTTTATAATGACTGAAAATGATGCCAATTTAACATTAAACATTTTAAGTGAAGAATTAAACCATTAGTAGACTGATTACACATAAATATGAATGTACATGTTTAAGTAATGAAGTTAGACCCAGAAAATTCAACATGTTCATTTAAATTTAAGGAAATTTGAATGGGCACAACCTCCTTAAACCTTTACAGAAAGATTTTCTATTCTCCACTTAAACATCATAAAAGCACAATTCGTAACACTACTATCCATTTGTGTGGCATTTTATAGTTTTTAAAGTTCAAGCTTAAACATTATTTTACTGGATTTTCACAAGAAAGACATGAAGGACACAATGCCTGCTTTATTCTCCATTCTATAGATGAGAAAGCCAATGTCTGGCTCAGGTGGTGCCCAGGACCACGTAGCTAATGAATGGCAGAATTCAAAATAAAATATAGCTGTCTCAAACCTCAGTACTTGTGCTAGAAAAATTCATCCTCTTCCTGTGAAGATCTGGCATTAATTTTATTAGCAGGAATAGATGCTCACTCATTAGTGCAAATCTAATCCTGGATGCCACAAGTTTTGAAAGAGTGCTAAAGTAATTTTTGTTAAAGTATACGACTTGGAAAAAAGGAAAGAGCTATAAAGTAATTTGGAATGAACAAGTGTTTATATTCTTTCTGTGTCTCTCTGATTGGATCATCAGCAGTGCCTGTCAGAAAAATATCCTGGTAAGATAAGGGTTATGATAGATTCATCAAGAATAGAAAAAAGGGAAATAAATCAGTTAACCGAATAATTCCTTAGCATAACAATCATCATGTCACTTGCGAATTTAGAATATTAACTCCAATCACCTTCTCCCAACCCACATGTATTATTTTTGGTCAGGATTTTCATTCTAGCCTGATTCCCCAACACCTTTTAGAGCACACAATATTTTTATTATTACTCTTTGGCACAGTTATTGTTGGTTTAGGTTTATCTACATTCATTAATATCATCAGACACTAATCTTTTTTATTGGTGCCCGTTTTATTGAAACGTAATTCACATACCATGCAATCCACCCATTTAAAAGTATAAATCCAATGGATTTTGGTATACTCTGAGTTGTACAACCACCACTACTACCAAATGAAGAACACGTCTCCCACCCTGGAAAGAAACACCACTGTGGAGCGCCCCCCACCACCTCTGTATCCCCATCTCCCCCGCAGTCCTAGTCTACCACTGATCCACTTTTTGCCTCACTCTGCCTTCTTGCATCTCATTTTCCTTTTGCCGGAAGTACACTTTCCTCCAATTCAGAAAACACAAGTTGTGACATTTCGTATCAAAGGCAGAAATAGTTCCCTCAATTTTTTTCTTCCCAAAGGGAAAAACAGGTCCTACTTCTTTCTTTCTTTTAGCAGTTTTGTCTTAGGATGATCTAATTTCTGAAGCATTCGTTAGCTGTTGAGACTAGTAGTGAGTTGAAACTCAGTTTAAAATAAATAATTACTGAAATGTTCTCTTCCAAATTTAGTTTTTTAAAAAAACATGTTTTAAGATGTTTAGTGTTCAGTAAAGAGCTCTTGGGCTAGTAATCACCTCCAGAACATAAAGGAAATAGGAAGCGGTAAAGCAGTCAGCACCGGGATGCACGAGGGCCATGTGCTGAGATGTCATAATAAAGCTCTTGTCTACAGAGTGGTGTTAAAGAACAACCGACACTAGCTAATGGTGGTAAAGACAGATTTTATTCGATACTATTATTGCAGCCACGGGAGAGACCTCAGTATAGAACTGAGCTCAATTCTGATTGGTCGAGGTGACTGGGAGTTTTAAAGGGAGGATGAGAGTGGGGATGGAAGAGAGAGGGGGCTCTAGCAGAGAGAGGAAAGTGAAAAATTACAGAGCAGGAAGCGGTTGCTTACTGTGATTAAGCCATCTGGGCTTGTTAATTGGTGCTTATTGGGAGGAGAAACAAGCTTCTTATATCTTCAGGACAGGAGATAGTTTTTGCAAATTGGAACAAGGCACCCAACTTCCTCTACCCAGAGACTGGGAAACACAAGAGTGAGAGCTACCTCCCTGGAGGTTTGCATTTCTGGGTCCTTAAGTAGACAGTTCTGGGTGGTAGATTTATATCTCAACGGGTGAAGAGAAAGGCTTTATAAGTTCTCTAAAGTAACTGCTTTAAGAGGGAATTCATGGGCATATGGCAGGTTTGGGCTGGAATAAACAGTAAATTCTATTGACAGCCCTGGGCTGTTGCAGGCAGGCAGTTTAAGGAGGGCACCTTAGGCACATGGCCTTAGGCTTTCAGAAGCTGTGTTAGAGTTCGTGCAAGTCTTTTAGTGTGTGTATGTGTGTGTGTGTGGTGGAGGGGATGGGAAGGGAGGGTGGACCAAGTCACTAGGGCTGTGTGTCTGCAATTCTTAGAGACTATGGTTGAGGCTTTAGTGACACGAGGGGTCCGAGGAAGCTGACTGGAGTTTAGTCAAGGAGAGAGCGTTCGCCAGTGACTTCCATGTGATAGGTAATGAATGGGTCATGCACTGAGCACTTGTATGAATCCTACGGATGTTTTGACTTTTGGAATCCAAAGTTCCAAAATTTTCTCGGATAATCATTAAGAGTAATAGTGGTGGATCTTACTTACTGGGCACTTAGTATAGCCAGTTGCACTAAGTTAATATTTGAGGATTAAGTACTCAACATCCATGATCCCTTTTAATGGCTCTGCGAAGTTGGTTATTGTCATACTCATTTGTCATACTCATTTGCCATTTAAAAAAACTTGCCCAAGTGGCAAAGAATCAAGTGGCAAAGAGTCAAGAATCTTATTAATTCTAAGCCTGGGCTCAAAAAAATATTGTTTTAGTTTTAGTCTGGTTATCATCATAGCATGCATCTTCCCCTTACTAATTAGAGACACTGTTACTATTGTTATTGTTTATACAATAAACATTTGGATTATTACCTTTCATTTGAAATAGAACTGCCTTTAGGAAAAGTCTTTAGGTGAAAATGAACTGGCTTTGTGTTTAAATATGAACATCTATTTTCACGCTTATTTTTACAAGGAAGTCTGGGTATAGAATTCAAGGGAAGTGGTTATTCTCTTGAAGCACATTCTATTAAATATATTATACCGCTGTCTTTAGTTTCCATTGGTGCTGATTTAAATTGACAATCAAGCTGTTGGTTCTTTTTGTTTAAATTTTTAAAAAATGTTTTTATTTATTTTTTAGAGAGAGAGAGAAAGAGAGACAGCATCAGCAGGGGAAGGGGCAGGTAGAGAGAGGGAGACACAGAATCTGAAGCAGGCTTCAGGCTCTGAGCTGTCAGCACAGAGCCCGACATGGGGCTCGAACTCATGACTGTGGGATCATGACCTAAGCTAAAGTCAGACAATTAACAAACTGAGCCACCCAGGTGGCTTTTAAGATCTTCTCTTTCACTTTGGTGATCTGTAGCTTTACTATAGGTCTTGCTGTAGAAGAAACCTTTTTATTTATCCTAATTGGAATTTACTAGGTTCCCTGGTTCTCAGAATTCATATATATGATTTCAATAACTTTGGGAAAATATAGGAATAATTATCACACTGAGTACTCCTCTTTTATGTTATTTCTACTACGTTCTGAAACTCTGATGAGATTTATGTTAAACCTTCTCATTCTAGTCTCTAAAACTCTTAACTTACGTTTTATATTTTCTGTTCTGCTTGAACAGAATTCTAGTTCATTTCTTTTTCTTTTTTCTTTTTTTTTTTTCNCCCTGATGTTATTCCTGCAACTATGTTTTGCAGACTGCAGTTCAGGTTGCTAATCAGTTGACCATAGGATAAGGAAATCATTTAGGTGGGGCTAATTCAATTAGATGAGTTCTTGAAAAGTGGAAGGCTCTTTTCAGCTAGTAGTGTAGAGTCCCAGCAAGCCGAGGATTCAACATGCTGCTGCAGGCTGGGAGGTGCAAGGGCTCTGAGAGCAGCCTCGAGGAACTGAGGGTGACTTCTGGCCGCAGCCGGGAAGAACAGGTGACCTCATTCCTACGACTACAAGGAACTACATTCTGCCTACCCCAACAATGAACTTGGAAGCAGAGTCCTCCCCACAGTCTCCAGATAAGAGCCCAGTCAGCCTGACAGCTCGATTTCAGCCCTGTGAGAGGCTCCACAGACCATCCAGCTGAACCACCTGGACTTCTGACCTACAGAACTGTGAGCTAATAAATCGGTGTTGTTTTATGTTACCATGTTTGTGGTGATTTGTTACGAGGCATTAGAAAACTAAGGCAGGCATAGTTCTCTGTCATCGGTAGCTNTTTTTTCTCCCCCCCTGAAGCTTCCTTCTCACCAAGCACTGGGTGCCAAACAGCAAAAGCTCACCTTCAAGAGCTATATTGTACCCCTAACAATGCTGGCTCGGATGCTCAAACTTTCAACGGGGACGATAATGCAATTGTGTTTGCTATTGGCGAGAAAAGGCCAATTTAGTAAAATGTCGAATACTTTTCGGTGAAAAGGCAGATCATTACATCTGACACCAAGTCAGTACTCTGAGTTATAACGTGCAAGCTGCTGTCTCCATATCATTCTCTTAGAAGCTGACCCCTTTGCATCTTTTTCTCAAGCTAAAGCCATGTTCCCTGACATACCTGTGGGCTCTGGAAGTGACTTCTCTCCCTGAAGATGCTCCGTCTCTGCAGCACAGTGAACACTTTAGCTAGAGGTTGACCTTTCCCTACCCCCAATTTCTCTTTCACCTTTCCAGCTTCATTCCTTCTTTTTAAAATTTATTTATTTATTTAAGTATTTACTTATTTTGAAAGAGAGAGAGAGGGAGCATGCATGTGCATACCAGCAGGGAAGGGACCAGGAGACAGGGAGAGAAAATCCCAAGTAAGCTCCATGCTCAGTGCAGAGCCTGATGCAGGGGTTGATCCCATTAACCATGAGATCATGACCTGAGCTGAAATCAAGAGTTCAGTGCTCAACCGACTAAGCCACCCAGAAGCCCTTCCAGGTTCATTTCCTGTGATATGCCCACACAGACCCTAACTTTGGCAGATACTTTCCTAATTTTCCTTATGTTCTTCCTTTCACTCTTCTATTTCTACTTGCAGACACTGTACTTCTCTTCCAATATTCAACTCAGGTGTCACTTCCCCCAAGAATCTTTTCCGAGATTCTTCCAGACAGAATTGTGTATTCCCTCATTTGGGAATGTTCCCAAAGCATTCAAAAACAGTTTTTGTGCTCTGCTGTGTACATGTCCACTCTTCCCATATTATGGTCTTACAACTGTCCATATAACTATAAAACCCCAGAGCTGGCACAGTTCATTATTAGATGTTTGATCCACATCTATAAAATTAAGGATCGAGTCTAATGACAGAAGCAAGATAATTGGGAATATTTCTGCTTTTCCCTTAAATGTGTGAATTGGCCTGTTGCTCGTTACTTTCTGCTTCCATTGGACTGTGTGGACTTGATGTTGCTCTCAAACTTGTGTCATCTGTGAGTTGACCACCACAATCACTTCAGACCCAGATAATTTCAATAAGATCAATCTCTCTGTCTTCTATACACATGCATACATACTCCCTCCATTCCTACATACTAAAACTTTATTCAGCTGCCAAAAAAAATTTGGGGTGCCTGGGTGGCTCAGTCAATTAAGCGTCCGACTTTGGCTCAGGTCGTGATCTCACGGTTCGTGGGTTCGGGCCCCACATCGGGCTCTCTGCTGACAGCTCAGAGCCTGGAGCCTGCTTCTAATTCTGTGTCTCACTCTCTCTCTGACCCTCCCTTGCTTGCGCTGCCTCTCTCTTTCTCAGAAATAAAAACATAAAAAAATTAAAAAAAAAATTGCCTTAATGGAGCCAGTCTCCATCTCAAATCCCAGAGGTAACTCTCTATAGCCTGGAGCTGTGTTGCACAGTATGACAGTCACTAGTCAGCGGCCATAAACACAACTTGAGATGTGATGAAAGGGTTAAATATCAATGGGTTTCAAAGGCATAGTAGAAGAATACAAAATATCTCAATATAAACATTTTATTTTGTGTATCTGTTAAGATATTTTGCTTGTATTGGGTGAAAGGAAATGTGTCACTAAAATTAATTTTACCTGTTTTTTAAAAACCTTTTTTAATGAGGCCACTAAAGTTTTAAAATTATACATATGGCTTGCATTACACTCTTTTAGGCAGTACTAGCATAATGCTCTAGCACCTGAACTTGGCACTGTGATTCACATATGGCCTCAATATCCCCTAAGGACTTCATCTCTCTTGTCTCACTCATGAAAAGTCCATCATAGCTAGTATTTTGTTAGAAACCCTACCCTTATTCTTTTTCTATGCCCAGACCTTTCTTATTTTCTTTCATTTTGCTTATCAAAATCCTATTCCTTCTTCCAGGTTCCTGTTAGCCCCACTGTCTATAAGAAACCTTGTCTGGTCCTATTAAAATAAAGATTTTTTTTTCCATCTAAAGGTAGGATTCTGGTATGTTATAATTTGTGAATATATTTTGTCTCTTCTTTACATTGTAAGTATTTAGAGGACAGGGGCTGTTTAACATGCCTATCTGTGTATATACGTCCACAAATAGCATAGTGTCTTTCCTCAATGACTCTCAAAAAATGTGGTTGGGGCGCCCGGGTGGCTTAGTCGGTTAAGCGTCCGGCTTTCGCTTAGGTCATGATCTCGCGGTTCGTGGGTTCGAGCCCCGCGTCGGGTTCTGTGCTGACTGCCAGCTCAGAGCCTGGAGCCTGTTTCAGTCTGTGACTCCCTCTCTCTCTGACCCTCCCCTGCTCACGCTGTCTCTCTCTCTCTCCTAGAAATAAATAAAAACATTTAAAAAAAAAACGTGTGGTGCATACATTGAATGGAGGAAATTTGTTTAGGAAATAGATTATAGTCTATATACATATATATGTGTATATATGTATTGACATGTCTGTGTGTGGCTGTGTATGTACTGACATGTTTATGTGTATGTATGTGTGTGTGTGTGTGTGTGTGTATACTCACAAATATTTCATAATTTAATGAAGAGGGAAAGATCACCATGAAGACTCTGAGTCTTTGGAGAAGAATAAAGAATGAAAATCCACAGAGAGGAAAAACACTCAGAACATGAGAGCTGGAAGAGACTGTAGAGAGCAAGTTGCCCATTTTCTCGTGTCACAGGTGACAGAGTTCCAGTTGGAGAAGTTGAGAAACCTTGTTAGATATAAGCCATGTGCAAGGTAGACTGTTATGTCTCCATGCTCAGTGCAGGCCCTGACACTTAGGAGTCAATAAACAATGGTCCAACGAATGAATGAATGAACAACACAAGGTAAGTGCACCTAGTGAACTGAAACTAGACTATACATCCGATTCAGAGTAGTGAGACTTCCACTCTACCACACAGAGAGAGGAAGGCAAGTTGGGAAGCAATAGGGAGACTGCTGAAAACATTTTTCTTAGCCAACCATTAAATTAGACACTTAACAGGTTTTCTGACCATAGCATCTAGGCATATGCAGATTTACAAGAGTAAATGATATATTTCCTTCCTGTTCAGATGACCCTTCCAAGTTGGTGGTGTTCATCTTGCTGCTTGTCATCTGGGCAGCAGAGAGTGTGTGCTTTCAGCGATTTTCAAAATAACAGTGGTGGATTTTCATTGATTTCCCTCATTCTTTCTTGTCCTGTTCCCTTTCGTGCATTTGTTGCTTGGTATTTTACAGAGCACTCCTCTCACATAGATCATATCCTAAAATTCTCAAAGCAACTTACCAGGTGCCATTAGCACCCACACTTTGAAATGTGGAACTCAGAGAAGTCAATTGAACCTGATCAAACATCACACAGCTGTGATGTGATGGAGCGGTATGTGTCTTCTATATTGTTTCCAAATATTCTGATTGCTTCTCCTATTATTTTCCATTATTACTTATGAATAAGAACAACTGTCCATTATAGCCGGGGCAAGAGGTAGTATTTGAGGCGTGAACAGAAAGAAGCAAGTAGTTAACATCATGACCTTAGCTTTACCAGTTAATTTCTTATTCTTCAGAATATGCTCTTTAAAGCACATTTGGGATGTAAAATGAATGGAGAGAAAATAACCTTTCTCATAATCATTTTATCTAACATAACAACCAGAACAACCGCCAAATTCACTCCCCGAACTTTCTACTGGGGGGTCCTCCTGCTAGATTTCTGAAACTACAGTGATGGGGAGATAGTTATTGACATTTTTTGGGAACCCTGTACTTGTAGAATTTCCCTTCTGCTAAAGATTAGGAGACTTGTGAGCGCTTGAAGCTTTTGAAATGTGAGGCTTAGGTTTTAATGATTTTTCTTTTTCAAAAAAGAAGGTGAAAAGAATGTGGGCTCTGATTTCAAACAGAATAGATAAGTAGGACAAAATTAATCAATAGATCTTAGTTGAGGTTGTTTACACAGGAGATCTGTGCATCTTGCACATTTTCCCTCTGTGTACAGTAATTTGCTTGTTGTTGTTTAGATGTGATTGACACAATCTGACAATCTGGCTTATTAGCCTATTTTGTAAGTAATTATATGTAAAACAGCAACAACATTTTCCCCACCTAGATCATAGCAAGGGGACTTATTCTAAAGCTATAAATGAATGGCCCTAAGTTCCTCCTCCTCTCTGCTCTCCATCTCTCCTCCTTTTTCTTCCTTTTCTATTCTTACCTTGAACCTACTCATGAACACAAAATTTAGAATATCATACATTATGGGAAACTTGTACTCCTGCATATTCCCATAGGTAGGCTGTGTTCTACCATTTTGTTTGGGAAACTGGAGTAAATGTCGACTGTCCCCTTATGGTGCAGCCCTGCTCTTCTCATCCCCCCACTTCCCTTTTGGGGATGATAGAAAGATGAAAATAAGTGCCAACGAAGTAAAATAAAGCAGTTCCAAAATAGGAGGACTTACACTACAAAAGCCTTAGTGTCTTGTAATAGGACGATGCTACTAAATGAACAAGAAGTAAATAATGAGTCACCTGGACATGACGAATATTGCTGTACCTGAGACTCTGCTTCTCTGTGGAGTTCTGTTGAATCATAATCTGCTATTTCCCTGGTGTCCACATGTCTTGCTGTTTCAAGAATGTTTGTGTCAAATTTTTGTTACAACTGCTAACACTGAGTTATTTGGGGGACACAAGTCACAAATACTTTCCATGTGGGAGAGAGTAAGTATTGCTTTCATTTCTGAGGGCCTAATTATAGCACCACTTTCTATTTTAGTCCTTATTTATTTCCCAATTCTTCAGGGATTGGGTAGTATTTAAGAATGAAATAAGCAGAGCTCCAATGTCTAATTAAGATTTTCTTGTAGGATTAATAAGTCATGTCTCATTAGCTCCGCTGCACGCAAGGTGTTAGTCTTCACCTTGGCATTCTAATCTTGAAATAAGTTTGTGGATCAAGTATTGAAGTATTGAAAGGAGTTGAACAAACAGTTTGATTAAGGCCACCAAACCTTCTGATGCTAGTCCCATATTATTGATTCAAGTGCATCTCTCTACATAAATGCTTAATGTCTTTTCAAATGTAAAAGCAATGGTCTAGATTGGCCATTGGAGGAAGCCACCATCTTGGCCTTCCCCACCAAAGAACGTAGTAAATATCTTTGCATGTTTCCGGAATCGTCTCTGTTTCTATGATGGATTTTTTTTTTCTGCACATGGGACCAAAGGCAAAGAAGCCAGAGCACAGCTGCTCTAAAGAGCTTTTGTTGGTTTTCTGGTAGAGCTTGTGCAGGCTATGCTGCCGATGATACCATGCACAGTTGCTGGCCATGTCCTGAGAGGAATGGGCTCACTGACACAGAGACATGTTAGACATGAGCCCAGTGACATGGCAGACAGCAAGACAATTTACCCACAAATTCTAAGTCTCTTAAAAACATCCTCGAGTTTTCTCTTTATTTTTCAAAACTGCAATGATTTAATAGGCCAAGAAGTGGTTAATGGAGAAGAAATTAAAAGCCAGGTGTACTCTCTTGATCCTCAAGTGTACCTTTGTAAAATCAGAGAGTTGGGCTAGACCATCTTGTAGGTCCTTCCACGTTTAAGATTTATGGTTCTCTTACTTTGGTGATATAATCCATGCCTCACCTCAGGAAGCCAAGCCTTTATTCTTAGTAGTGAATAACACACAGTGCATCACGCATAGTGGGTGCTCAATAAATAGTTACTGAATTAAAGAATAAATGAAGTGGGGCCTTGAGATGCATTGTAAAAGCAACTGCTGTCTGAGTCTTTATAATGAGCTTAGCAGTGGGAAGCTTCTCCTCAAGGAATTCATAATATCATTGGGGAAATTAGCTTAAATAATTGAAACTTAGCAAACCCACAGAGCATTCTGTGACAAATGGCACAATGTGCGGAGCTGACTGAAAGGACTGCAAGAGCTTAGAGAAGGTCCTGCAGATCTCTGATACAACTTAGTACCCATTTTGGTTTTGGCAGAGGGCAAATAAAAATAAACGATAAAAATGAATCAGTCTACACTTGCTAGGTGTCAGGTCATTTCATATATATGTATATTTCATTTATATATTTAATCCTTATAACACCATAAGATTGGTATGACCATCTACATTTTGCAGTTAAGTGAACTAAGGCCGGAGGAAGCTGCATAACTAGTCCAAAGTCACACAGTAACAAATGATGGAAGAGGAATTTGAATCCAGGACTGACTGGCTTTAATGACCATGGTCCTCCACATGCATCTAGTGGTCTGGATCGGAAGTCCACTGGGCCATGGGAGAACCTGGATCTTATGTAGGATCCTGCATCTTGTATCAAGCTATTGTCTTATCAAGTAGGTGACTATGCATCTGGCTACCCTCTTTGCTTACCCTATCCCTACAGAGCCCAAGAAAATCCTTACATGTGAGCTGTTGACCTCTGGGATTTTGTTTTCTTGGATACTTTTTGTCTGCCTCTTTCTACTTGTCTTGACTCTTGATATTTATGTTTGTCCAGGCTAATCAACCTGGTTTTGTTTTGGGGATTGGTTTTGACTCCTTGGAAGTGATAATATCATTGCTCATTATACCTAGCTTTTTCTAACCTTCTGGCTCTGCCTTGTCCACTATCTTTTGAGTTATGTGATACATTTATTTTGTCTTTCTTTTTCTATCATATACATCTGGTTTTTCCCTCATTCTTTACCTGGGCTCCCCATCATTCAATGTCTATTCATTGTCCTTAGGGCATGCATGGTGACAGGGTTTGAACAACCCAAGCTGGGGGTATAATAAAAGCAGTGATAAGGAAATAGGAACAAGTGTGCCTTGTGTAGTGAGCAGGAGGGCATTATTTGGAGGGGTAAAGATGGTCTGTACTGAAGAGTGGAAGTAAGATTGAATGGAAGGTATACTAGATGACAGATCTTTTAAAAGCCAGATATGAGTGTATATAGGTGGTAGTGTAGGAAACAGAGCAGTGGCACAGATGATTGAAAAAAAGCTTCTTGTTACAAGTTGTTTATACAGAAGACAAATCCAGTCTGGAAAGTACTGTTTGAGAGGGGAAGAAATATTTGATTAAGGACACCAGAAAGGAGGCTGATGCTGATTTATCCAGATATGATGCAGTAATAGCTCCCCCCAGGTAGAGGTGTGAATGAAGAAAAAGGGGTGAGTAGAGCAGGTACTTTGAAGAAAAGGTAATTAGAAGCTGGAAGAAGACTGGATATAATATAAGGCATTTAGGATTGTCTCATTTTCAAAATATTTTGGTTTTTTGAGAAGTTTAAGAAGTGCCCCTCAAAAGGATTTAGAGTCATTTCTAATGCTTCCCTAAATATTCATGTCAATCAAACTTCAGCGTGGACAGGAAGCAACTAGCAACAACCCTATTAAATGTCATTCAGTAGGAAGTGTTCTTGGATTTTGCTCGTTTATAGTTTCCAAACCATGAACTGAAGTTTCTCAGAGGCATATGAAGACCAAGTTTTTATTAGATGTACAATATAGCACCTTCTGAATGGATGCTGAGGATCAGAAAGAATAGAGTTATACATCCCTCCCTTTCTATTGCACGTACATTCAGGACTTATATTCTTATTCTCATAATCCTAAACCATTGTAATAATGGCCAAAGTTATCATATAATGGACTTTCCTTGAATTGACAGTTGAAAGTAAAAGACACCCAGAAGTTTCCCTTTCTTAAACTTTATAAAAGGCTCATGTGATGGACTTACTGGGGTGAGTCCCAAGGTCCCTGGTGCCTGATATTCATGCCATTGTATAATCCCTTCCCCTTGAGTATGGGTGGGACCTAGAACTTGCTTCTAATCACAAGAGTACAGGAAGAAGATGATGGGATATCATTCCTGTGATTTGTTACATTAATAAGTAAGACTCTGTCTTGCTATCAGGCTTGCTCTAAGTGTCTGTTTCTGGCTTTGAAGGAAGAAGTTTCCACAAACCATTAGTAACAAGAAACTGAATCCTGGCCACAGCCACACTGGCAAGGAAGCAAACACTTTCTTACATGAGTCTACAGAAGAGAGGCAAGTCTTGCTGGCACCTTGATTGCAGCCTTGTGAGACCTGGAAACAGAGAGCCCACCCAAGCTGTGCTCAGGCTCCTGCCCCAAAGGAATGATGAGATAATATATATGTGTTGTTTTGAGCTGCTAAATTTGTGGCAATTTGTTACACAGCCTAGAAGACTGATAGAGTTCACTTTTCCTCTTTTTCTCTTCCTGGCTCTACAAACCAGTGAGTAGAGTTTCCATCTTGCCAGTCACCCCACCGGAGGCCAAAGAGTCATTCTGGGCTTCTTTTCATCTTGTATGCCCAACATGTAACATCTAACCATTAGGCACAATCTATGATCCTATCTCTTCCTTAGTTCTTTTCCATGCCTCGCACTCTCCAAAGTTGTACCATATCAACTATACAACCCATGTCTATTTTAGGGCTGAAGGCAATGAGATGCTCACTTGAGCTCATTCTCAGATAACAGGATGCAGTTATTGCCAAGGGCAAGGGGTGAATAACCAAAGACAAAACTGATGGGGTGCCGAGCTGAGGCAGGGAGGTGCCAGGGCCTTAGCTCAGATCCCAGTTAATTCCACTGTTGCCGGGGGGCATCAGTGGCTCAGAAAATGACTTCACGTTATTGCAGAAGCACTTTTACAACTTCTAGTACCAGCTCTCATCATTTCCTGCCTGGACCAAATATTCACTCTGACTTAGATCTTATTCCTTCTCAAGTTTATCCTCTGCTCTCTTCCTAGACTCCTTTCCTAAAACAAATCTGACAATCTCACAACATTTTCCACTGTGTTCAGGATAAATTCCAACTTTTCAGTGTAGCCCCCAAACCTTTTCATAATCTGGCTGGCCCTACTCCATCTCTGGATATGTCCCCTATGATCCCACCTCTCACTCTGTGTTTCAATGATCTTGATCGTTTATATACAGTTTCCAGGGCAAATGCATGCTATTTTCATCTCTATATTCCTGTTGAAGTTGTCCTCACTGTGAGGAATGCTCTCTATAATTCTGAGGGTAATTTCACCTTATCCTTTAAGATTCTGTGGAAATATAACCCCCAGGAAGCCTTCACTTGCCTATCAAGAAGGATCAGGCGAGGCTAGGCTAGAGGCTTTGTGGAGATGTAGTTGGAAAGGTATCAGAACCATTGTAAATTACTCTTTTGATCCAAGAGGACGTCACTCTTCAGCCCATCACCAAGTGTTTACCATAATTAATAGTAATATCAGAAAGCTCTAAATATGTTATATGGCTGCCCCAGTGATAATTCAATCTAGGTATCATTTTGTATACCTTTTTCTTTGGCTAGATGAAAGTATTATGAAGATATACCTCTGTACTACCATAATATTAAAACACACATCTATTTGGGGGTATGTGTGTGTTTTTGTCATTTAGTATAGGAATTTTATTCCTATATGAAAATGTTTTTCATCTTGAATCTTTAAATGGCTTCTGAGATGACTGGAAAGGTTACAAGATGAGAAAAAATGAGAAAAGATTTTAGCAGTTGCGCATTTGAATAACTGGAGATGAGAATTATTATGATTACATTTTTGATGCCAGAAATGTACACAACATATGTAGGACATAAAAAGTAATCCACTTGGGTTTAAAAGCTGGGGAAAAAAAGTCAGCAAAATATGTGTAGCTACCAGAACTGGTCCAAGTAGTTAGTAAAGCAAAGAACTAACTTTTTTTATTCTTTAGTTTTAGAAATTTACTGGGAATACAGGTACCACTAGGGGGCCCCCTAATATTCCAAACTGTTGGGAGATCTGCCTATCCCAGTAGGGGCAAGAGAATAATGAATAAAAATGCTCTGTAATTTAAAGTATATTCCTTAGTAACATTAACATTTGCATGTTTGTATAAGGCCTGAAAATGGAACTTTATGACTTTGAGGTTTGCTAGAGTTAAAAATGTATTTATGGTAAATAATTTAGCAATACAAATATAAATATGCACCTGATAGAGAAAGGCGTAATGTGCTTCACTGAACTCAATTTCTTTGGTATAATAAAAGGGGGGCAAAAGAACTTCATCTAGCTTCCTGATTACTTTTCTGAGTAATACAGAATAAAAAGATTAAAATTTTTATCACCTGAATTAGTCTACCATATTAATAGATCACTATTCACTGATATGAAATAAATATCTGTCTGTAGATATAAATATATATGTAACTGGGTATTAGATTGTTGAACTCTATTTAACAGAATATACAGAATAAATATGTTAAATTATGTATGCTGCTATATTACCAGTTAAATGAATCTGGGAAAGGCTTGATCCTATCTATGCAGATGTACTTAAGAGAATTATTAGGATATACTTGATTTACTGTTCTAAGGCATGTAAAATGCAAAACTCATGTAAAACTTTTTCCCAGTAATATTAAATCATATTTATGACACAGAGCATTACTACTAGGAAAGGAAATATTGGATAGTTAGCATCCCTTATATATTGTGATTCATGTTTGTTTCCACAGACTTTCAGATGTGTTCCGATTATGAATACTGCATTACATATTGTTTGTTTCGATTGTCAAATGGTATGGCATGAATATCTGAAAATTCCAAATAGAATTCTATTTGGAGTGTATTTTGTGTTTTGGCAAATATGTACCCTTTGAATTGAAGTTATCAGAAATACTTTGGGGGAGGTAGATGCGGGGAATGAGACCGAGGAAGCAAACGTCCCTAGCTTTCTTCCCTTGTTTTCTTTTTATCAGAATACAGTATACAGTCTCATTCTCTTCTGTTTGTTGTCTCAGACTGTTTAGTTCCCCACCAAAAATTTAAATTCAGATTTGTAAGCTAACTCTATCCCCATGGCCAAAAAAAGACCAAAGACAAAATTTTGTGGGCTGACAGATAAGTCATTATTAGTTTTAGGTTTATGTATGTGGACTTTTTGCTATTTATTTTCTACAAACAAAAAACAAATGCATGACATCTGTGTAGAATTTACTTGTCTGCCTCCTTCACTAGGACTTGAAAAATCAAAGACAGTCTCTGAAAGGAAAGCATAGAAATTAGATATTAACATATGCTTTCCAACTCTGATTTTTTTTTTTTTTGAAATGAAGAACATTCAAGGTAGTAAAGTTATGATATTTGTTTAACCTGGAAGTTTTTGGCTGTGGCAATCTTTTGTTAAATTTTTTTCATAAAATTTAAAAATCAACCAAACAAAACCCTTCAATTTAGTAACTGAAGTCAAAATCAGAAGATCAATTAGTTTGTTAAATGCACACTTTTAGACAACATATTTGAAAATATTGGGTGGCCAGCATTTTCTGGAAGCAGGCAAACATATAATAAATGATTTATTGATATTATATCACATATAGATAATAAATATTATCTGTTTCCAGACTTTATAGCCATTCTCAAATCATTTTACCTCTTTGTCTCAAGTATATATATTTGAAAATGATACTTATATGCCTGAGCATGAGAGAAAGGCAACTAGGAATTACTTGGTGAAAGTGTATATTAAGCAGCTGTATAAACCTCAAGAAAGGAAACCCATTTTTCATTCTGAATAACATTTTCTGAGTTGATGTGAGCTCATCCTAGAATGAATAACTGTGTAAAGCCATTGGTATGTATATAGCTTTTTTATTTCCACATAACTATTGGCTAGGTAATTTAACTAATAGGGATGGCTAGCTCATCTTGCAATTAAATATATACATTTTTAAAAAAATGTATGCATAGATATGCACATGTGTCTGTATATGTACGCATGTGTGTATATTTGTAGATTTTTGCCTTGAGAAGTTATGAAGTTATGCACTGCTGGTAATACAATGAACTATAATGCATGATCTCTGTCTTTTTTGAGCTAGTACTATGCTGTCAGAGATTCTTAGTAAACACATACCCAAAGTTATGCCGAGGAATGGCAGGGGCCAGAACGGTCAAGAGCTGGTCCAGAACCATCACAGGCAAAGGTCTCTGGGTCTGCACTGCTTTTCCTAGCTGCAGGAAGGACTGATCTTTTAGCCTCTTTGGGGAACACTCTGGAGGATCAACTTGAAGCCTCAGTTTGTTAATCAAACTCTAGGTGTAGCAAGCCACACTTGTTTTAAGAGCTGTAGATTAATGTTACCTGTTTTAAGACAGTGGTCCTAAATAGAAAAGTTCTATCTACTTTGATCATTTCTTATGAGCAAAGTAACTGTCTTCTGAAAATTTCTGCTACACATTCCTAAGTTTTAATGCAGGACATTCAGTACAGAATGATCTCATTCTAATAATTTCCATTTTCTTAAGGTCTATTTCAGATTATTGTTTTTCCTTTATTCTCAAAGGCAAGGCATATAGATCACAAAATCTGGAATATTTCAAAGGTCACTGAGTAATCAACAAAAGTTAAGCAATTTGCAATGTGGAGTTTTTATCACATGTCTGTGCCTAAGGCCAATGAATCAGACTAAGTGGATTTAGCTCTTTAAGCTACCGTGGAGGGAATGGCCTTTCCCTTATCAGTTTATTAGGGTTTTCTCTAATCCCAATAGTGGATTCCAAATAATCCACATATATTGGCAGATGATGACCTCTCTCCTCTTCTGTACTAATTTTCCATTTTAATTGCCCAATATTAGAGTCTATGCCTTACCCCAGCTGAATCAGGAAGTGCAGCCTTAGCTAGGCAGCTGAAACCCCCACAGATCTGACCCAAAGCTGCAAGATTATTATGACTCTTGGCCTTTTCTTATATTGTTCATCAATATTTACAAGCACCGTGGTCTATGAATAAAGCACAGCTCAGGAAGTTATTCCTACACGGGGGAAATGTGGCTGGTTTTCCTATAAGCTGGAGGAGAAGAAAACCTGAACTTCGTGTTCCCATATCCCAGTAGATTTCAGTTCCTACCCTGTATTATGGTTATCTTTGAATACAATTTTCTAAAAAAATAAACATATCCTTTGAAATGATTTCTTTTGGGACACACAGGGTGAAAATTCCTAGCTTAAGCATATCTGTGTGTTATGAGCCATATACAAACAGGCCAGTTGGTAGGCAGATGTGCATGGATCCCCAATTTTGCCACAAACACATACCTCTTTAACTTTATATTCTCTTTCTTATTTTATTTCTAAATATAGGGACTCTGGGCTATTTTTTTCCAAGCAGAGATTGCGGACGGTAGACTAGCATCCTACCCTACCTCAGTTAAAGAGGAAAATTTGATGTCTGGACATGTGTAGTCTTGTGGAAAGGAACCTTATTTCACTCATAGACAAGAGCAGTAGTATGGCCAGCAGTATTTCCCCAGAGATGGTCTGATTTAAAAAAGAAATCGATATCAACTCTTGACACATTTTCATTTACATCAGCGCATGGCTTTCAGTCGGGGCACAAATCAATAGGCAGCTTTTAACACTGCCCAACTATTTCTTCCTATTGGGCTTCAGGCAGGCCATTTGCTGTTAACATACCATGTTTCTTGGGGAGGAAGTTTAACTGTTTTTCCTGTGACTAATCACAACAGCCTAAACTGTAGCATTAATCACACGACATTTTCTTCATCACCACTTACAGCCAATTGACTTTTTACTTAGTGAAAGTGTTTGAAGGAGGCGACAGTTGTTCCAAGGGGGTCAAGAGTCAATTGGAAGAAGAAATATTTAGTTCCAAAACATATATAGTATATGGCAGCTAAAGTTGACACCATGCCAGACACTCATTACGGGCCTTATCAGTTGGTAGGTAGGGTCTTGTAGACAGGACGGAGAATAAGATTTGTTTAAAATTAAAGTGCTAGCTAAGAGTCTTAGCATTGGGATTGAAAACAATTAATCTGTGCCTTTCCATAAACTAAAAGTCACATCCAGGGTCACTTGCAATTGGCAAAGTGTTTTCTCTAACTTTTGAGTGTGAATCCTCTTTCTTTTGTTAAGCCAGCATGAAAATTCAGCTAGGTTTGATGCCACGGGAGATTGGCAGTCTCTGCAGTTTGGCAGACTCGATTAAATGTAATATCTACTTCATTACTGCAGCTACTCAGATTTCTAAATAATGAATCAAATTCTTACATTATTCAGAAGCCACAAAGAAAGAGGTTATTAAGCTGAATAAGCAGAGGCTCACAAAGGTTTACGATATATTTATCTAGCTCAGTTCCAAGGCACAAACGTAACAGGTTTTAAGAAGATATGGAAAGGTAACCTCCAATATTACATTGCGTTATTTTTATATTATCCCCAAATAGCAGTGATATCTTTTTAGAGCAGTGCTCTCTTGGGACGTTAGTCTCCTCAGATACTCCCTAAAAAAGAACCGTGTGGTGAAATCAGTTTGCGGAACGATGCATATGGAGTCCCCATCTTGGTGATTTATAGTGACTAATGGTAGATCTCAGGCTCCAAAAATACCTTCAGTAGAAAAGATGGTGTATTTATGGTAGCATTTCGTCCGTTGCCGAACCATCCCGGTATCTATTATTGAACTCCCAGCGTAGGAATGGTGGCACATAACCCATTCTATCTCAGGACATCAGGGATTCTTGGCACATACGCTGGTTCTGGAACCTCTACATTTGGTGCTGAAATGGGAGCAGATCTGGAGATCTGGAGGCCCTGCTGCTATTTCTCCCTGCCCCGCCCCCACAGAGCATGACGACTGGTGTTCCAGACATTTTGGACATGGTGGGGGTGGGCCCCGTAGGCCTTAAGTACCTAGCTAGGAAGAGCTTGTAGTGATGGAGGAGGGTGCAGACCTGGGCAACCTGAAAGGTGGTAACAAACCTTGATGGCAATAATTGTATTTTAGGAAGTAAGAGGAGTTAGACACTCTGGCCTGAATGGATTTACAAGGTCTTTGTTTCCCCTTTCATTTTATTTGATTGAAGGCTTGTGCCAAACAGTCACATAGTATAGCCCTATTTCAAATTCTGTCTCTAAAATTACATCACGATGCCAGTGTGTTGAACTACAGCTAGGGCTTTGTGAAGAAGTTTAAAATCTGGCTTCGTAAGCATGCATTTTAGAGAAGCCCACCCTTCCGAAAGGTGGAATGTGACAGTGCGCCCTTCTGGTGAACAGAAGTTGCTGGACCAAGACAGAATTTTAAAACCCCAAATAAAAGTTTTTCTTGGAAGTCTACATTTCCAGATGACTTAGTGATTGTAAAGACATTTCAAAATAAAATTCCAACTCACGGCAAGTTAAAAATCAATACTGCACTTTTTAGGAGGAGAGTGATTGTATTCGAAAAAGGATCAAATAACAATCGCCAAAACCTTTGATAGCTTCCATTTTTTTACTTTGTACAGTCTCAACCTCTGGCCGGAATTGTAAGGCCTTTTTCTCTAGCAATGTTTATTAAAGCATGATATAGAGAACTTAACTTTTTTTTTTTTTAGTGAGTATGCATACATTTTATTTTATTTTTTTAAATATTTTTATTTATTTCTAGGAGACAGAGAGGACAGCGTGAGCAGGGGAGGGTCAGAGAGAGAGGGAGACACAGGCTCTGAAACAGGTTCCAGGCTCTGAGCTGGCAGTCAGCACAGAGCCCGACGCGGGGCTCGAACCCACAAACCGCGAGATCATGACCTAAGCGAAAGTCGGACGCTTAACCGACTAAGCCACCCAGGTGCCCCGTATGCATTCATTTTAATATGTATTGCAATTATATAAGAAGCACACCAATCTCTGACTTTATGAATATTACTTTTAGGGTGAGACTTAAGTAAGCACCAAAGAAACAGAAAAGTTATTTGATTTATGGGAATCCTATCAAGTAGATAATAGGATAGGTGGTTGAAGGATATAAAACAGCTCATGGAAACAGACTGCAAATGGCATCCGTCCGTGTTCGAGAACAGTAATTCCGCATTCAGCAGTACCGAGCTGGCTTCAGGAAACAGTCAGCAGCTCACTACTGCTCTAATTTCCCAAGCACTCCTACATATTATATCCTTTTCGATATTTAAAATAATCCTGAGATCCACAGGAGAGAAGCATTTGACTTGCATTTTATAAATGCTTAAAACCACAGAGATTTTTAGAAGTTCTAAAAATCCTATGACAAGCAAGGGACAAAGCCTGAAATTGCGCTCAGTTCTTCTGATACCCAGTCTGTGTGGTATATTTGGAGAACATACTAGTAGCTATAAAACTATGTGCATTCAGGTTTCCAGACAAAAAGACTTGGCTTTTACCTCTGTTGACTAATTATAGGTTGAAGTTATGTCTTGCAAGCTGCAGGTTCACGCTCATCGTCTCCTTTTCTGAGCATCAGATAAGTGTTTAAATCTGTGGTGCTGGGTCTGTCCAAGTTCTCTGTAGCCATTTTCTTTGCATTTTCTCTAATTTATTCAGTTTGGGGTTTTCCAGCATTGGTCCAAGTTTCCTAGTCTCCCTTGGACCCTGTAGAATTCTACACTTCACTTCCTCTCAAAAGCCACTCTTGGCACCACTTAGAGGTGATTTTATCCCAATGCTTTGCTTGATTTTGTTCAGCTCTCTGTTAGGTATGAATTATGCAGGTGATGGTCTTGAAAAGTTAATAGAGCTCTCCCAAAGGCTGACCCAACTAATTTACCCTTCCTTAGAAAGTTCTGAAGAACTAGGATGTGGGACCAATGTAAGGAAGAAGCAGAATAACTTTGGTCCAGATTACCCAAGGAATAAGGGTATATCACAAGTCATTTTTGCAGCTTTGAATATCCTCCTTCATTCAGACCTAATTAAAACCTCAGCTTTTGGCACTCTTTATCCATTCACTTAAAACTCTGACAGATTTTGGAGCCAGTACTTATGCCCTGGGATACTTCTCACCTTCTCAGTTCCTAAGAGAACTTTCAAAGCTCCAAAAACCTCCATAGGAAAAGCATAAAAAGTTTGTGCTTCAGACCTGGTGAATTTTTTTATGGCCTTCCAGAGAAGTGGGAACCACTCTTCTGGTTGTCAACAGGAGCTACATTATATTGAGGTGATTTTATGTCAATAAAATAATTGTGAATGAAAAATTTTGCTTATGGAGGGAAAAATATGTTAGGGAAAAGAAGGCAGCCACTCAAATGTCTATGGATAGCTTTAGGAGAGTTGAAAAACCACACAATGCCTCAAAGTCTTCCTGGGGGACCTGGGTGGCTCAGTTGGTTAAGCATCTGACTTCAGCTCAGGTCATGATCTCATAGCTTGTGGGTTCGAGCCCCACATCAGTCTCTGTGCTGACAGCTGAGAGGCTGGAGCCTGTTTCGGATTCTGTGTCTCCCTCTCTCTGCTCCTCCTCCATTCATGCTCTGTCTCTGTATCTCAAAAATAAATTAAAAAAAAAAAGTTAAAAAAATTAAAGAGAAAAAGTTCCTCCTAAATTCTAAGTCAAAGAAGTTTTAGTAAGATTTTAACTAAAGTATTGTATTAGCTGGCATGCTACATTAATGGACCACATAGTAGAGTGGTTTTGTTTGGTACTGTGAGGTCTGACTGTCATCATCCATGAGGAATTGTAAAGAGTACGTCTGTTTCATCTTATCCAAAGGGAAGCAGATTTTACTATTTTACCTGATCAAAGTTTCTATTTGTTGTGTCTTTACTATTGTGATACAATATTGATTATATTTTTTATTTGCATTCATTTGATCAAGAAATGTAACCAGAATAACATTTTCCCCTTGAAGAACTATTATTGTCAGCTTAGAAATAATTTTCAAGAATTAAATTGGATGAAAAGTGTGCACTCTGTCCTTCTGATCACTGTCACCCTATTTTCCTTAGGATGAACATATAAATCTGCTGTTTTAACTAGCTGATAGAGTTTTATATTCATAAATAGCTCAGGCAGTTTTCCATGTAACAGATATTTCTACACAGTCCTGTACACGTCTGCTTCCTTATCTGGACAAATTTCATGTTATACAACTAGAATATTTTGAGAAAATATGCCTATTTGTCTTACCAAACTACCTGAGTGAGATCAAATTAACACTGCATAGATGACACAGATTCATGAAACAGGTTACACACGTATTCATTTATAAATGGACTTGACGCCTTATGGTATTAGCAACATTTACCTTGACTAACCAGTAAGCTGTAATGTTTTTGATCTGAAGAAATCAGTTTTACTTAACACTCTTAAGTTTTCTTGATTTTGGGGTATTTAGGGTAACTAGATATTATATTGCCTGTGGGAAAACACTACACTTGTAATTAAGCTAAGGAGGTAATTTCATGAAAAGAAGAAGAAGAAAATAGGGCAAAGTTTTAAGGATAATGGGATTTCCAGAAAGGCAAGAACTGTCCCTACTGGAATGAAATAAATTACATTATCATCCATCATATGACTAATCTAAGAGTAGCCATCTCACTGTTAAAATAGGCCTATTGAATGAAATGATAAAATACCATCATTTAGGAGAAGGATAACAAATTAAGAAATACTATTAACAAAAGAACCCTGTGTGGAGTTGGCATTCCCTAAATGTTTCTTGAATTGAATAAACAAAAAAGACTTGCATAAAAGACACTCATCCTTTTCCATCTGTAATATGTTCTGTCTGTATTTCTCCATTAATAAAAGCACAGAGTCAAAACTACATATAATGGACATATATCTGCATTTTATAAATGTTTATTTTTGAGAGAGAGTAAGAGAGAGACAGAGAGAGAGAGAGAGAAGGACAGAGAGAGGGAGACAGAGGATCCAAAGCAGGCTCCACACTGACAGCAAAGAGCTGGAAGTGGGGCTTGAACTCATGACCTGTGAGATCATGACCTGAGCCAAAGTCAGATGCTTAACTGACTGAGCCACCCAAGCCACCCAACCCACCCAAATCCTGACACATGTCTGCATTTTAAACATTATCTATAACTACCTCTTTTATTCAATGCAAAAAATGTCCTGATACTATATGACAACTATAGGTCAAATGAGTGCCCAGAAGTGGTGCCCAAATAGTATGGGAGAATATTTAGAATGAAATTGAAACTTTTTACAAAAATTCTTTGCTACTTTAGAGCCGAAGTGTATACCTGAATATAGCTGAAGCTTATACAAGAATTCACTTGTTCATGATAATTATGAAATGTCACATACATTGTAAAAGTTGAAAATGAAGATGAGGTTTGGAGAAAGTATACAATCATCTATTCTTAGAAAATAACATAGGAAAATGACTTAAAACATTATTTCTGTTGTAGAGAAGTTAAAAGTAAGATACAAATCCTATAGGGTTGTTACATATTTTACCAAATCTTTCTTTCTGTTACTGGTGCTAAAATTAGAAGACAAGCAGATGGCGTATTAAAAATAATTCCATTAACCACATCTCAGATTTGCACAAAAAGACTTGTGTTTGAAATCATATTGAGAAGTAATTGGCAGCAAACATAAATTACAGTCTTCCCCAATTCCCAAATTACTGACTAAAATTGAGTAAGGAATTAAAAAGAAAACATCACATTTTCCTGGCTGTTTTTGTTTTTCTTCTCATGAGTTTCAATTCCTGTCTTTTTGAGAAGAAAAACAGCAAAATATTAAAAAAATACATTATGACCAAGTGGGGTTTATCCTAAGAATGAAAAACTTTGAACGTCTGAAAACCAAATCATGTAACTCCTCATGGTATTAGATTAAAAAAGAAAAAACTGTATGTTTGCCTCCATATGTACTATAAAAGCATTTGACAAAATCCAACATCCATTCCCGATGAAAACTCTCAGTAAATGAGGAATTTTCAGGGGTTCTTCCCAACCCGATAAAGCTCACCTATGAAAACCCCACAGCTAATATCATACTTAATGATGAAAAATTTAATGCTTTCCCCCTAAAATCAAGAACAAGGCAAGGATGTTGGGTTTCACCCTTCCTGTTCATTACTGTTTTGAAAGTTTTAGTCAGGAAAATAGAGGAAGAAAAAGAAAAGGTAAAAGTGTCTGTATTCGCAGACATGATTATGGACACTTATGGAATCTATAAAACTGCTACTAGAATAAGTGAATTTGCTAAGGTTGCAGAATATAAGTTTCATATATAAAAATCCATTATACTTCTATATATTAGCAATGATCAATGTGAAATGAGATGTCATTATAATAGCATACAAATATGGATTATTTAGCAAATAAATGTGATAAAATATATGCAACCCTGTAAATCAAAAATTATAAAACATTGCTGAGAGAATTTAAAGAAGACCCAATAATATATGGAGATATATACCTCGTTCATGGGTTGGAAAACCCAATATTGTCAAGCTGCCAACTCTCCTTAAATTGATTTATAAATTCAACATAATCCTAATCAAAATTTCAGTTTTTTGGTTTTTTTTTTTTTTTTTTTCCCAAGAAGATTCTACAGTTCATATGGAAACCCATTGGCTTAAAATAACCAAAGCACATTTAAAAAGTAAGAATGGAGTTGGAGGGCTAATACTACCTGATTTCAAGACTTACTATAAGAGTATATTAACTAATACAGTGTGGCATTGGTATAAGGATGGGCATATAGATCAATGGAACAGAGAGAGTCCAGAAATAAACCCACACGGATATGGATCGCTACTTTTTGACAAAGATACAAAGGTGATCTAGTGGAGAAATGATCATCTTTTCAGTAAGTGGTGCTGGAACAGCTGGATGTCAATATACAAAAAACCCTTGGACCATCTCTTGCACCATCCATAGACTTAATAAATGACCTAAAATTATAAACCTTAGAAGCAAAAACATAGAAAATTTTGGGGTTCCATTTATACAAAACTCTAGAAAATGAACTGTGATCTATAGCATCAGTGTTTGCTTGAAGAAGAGCAGCAGAAATGGACGGTTAGGAGATTATATAGATACACAGATGCATAGTAGGGTAAATAGATAATAGATAGATAGATAGACAGACAGTCAGTTAGTCCAGTTCCGGTCAGGAGAGGGATATGACACAGTAGGTCAAACAGAGAAAGTTTAATACACTGCATTATTAAGTACACCAGGAGCCTGGAGTGACCAGAGATGGCTAGTAAGAGGTAAAGAGAACTCTCTAGGAACAGCAGATATAAGGAGCAATTATCACCCTGTATGGCTAAGATGGAGTATCTGGGGAAAACCCCAGCCACCTCCCATCCGCCCAAAGCTGAGATCTATTTGGCTCACTGGATAACAACGAAAGCGGCTGGGGTGTAGCACTGATGCAACTTGACTACGATCTATCTTCTGGGGTGCCTGGGGAGCTGTTCATGGGAAGTGCCTTACTGGAGGCACTCAACTAAGAACATACCCAAGGGAGTGCGGGGGTCGGGGCGGGGGGAGCTTCTGGTGCCGCAGGCACTGCAGGAGCCTGGCTTGAGGCGCAGAAAAGAATCCAGAAGCAAACCCCTTTCCTCCTGTGATAGCTCTCCAGCGCCCTCTACTGACAAAGCTAAACATGGTGCCGGCTGCAAAAAAATGGCCCAGGTTCATTTTCATGGAGCAGGCAAAAAAGATGCATTTGGAGCTGAGAGTTAAATCAATAATGGCCAAAGGGATTGCAAAGAAGCATGAGGAAATTTTTCTTGGGGGGGGAGGTGATAGGTATGTTCATTATCTTGATTGCAGTGATGGTTTCACAGGTACAAACATGTGTAATCAAATTGTACATGACACTATGTGCAGTTCGTTGTGTGTCGATTATACATCATAAAGCTACTACAAAAATGTATACAGCATTTCTCTATTTCTCTCCCAATAGAACATTTGCATCTATCAGAAGTTTAAGTGGAAGGTGTTTGTATGTATGTATGTATGTATTTTTTTTCATACCAAAAGACAGAATTGCTGACTATTAAGGGCCCCTTGCTTCACTCAGAGTGAAATTCTCTAGAGTCTTTACCTGTGGGTCCACTCTGACTTGAGTTCAGGAGCCAATTTTGACAGAAAATTCACCTCCACTTGCCTATCCAGCGGGGCCAGGGATTTAATAATCTCCTTTGCCAAAATTCAGGGCCAGCCTGATTTGGTTCTCAGGAGCACCTAGTGTCTGGCTATAGCACAGCCTCTGTCCCCAATCCCTCCTCAGCCAGGTCTCACTTCCTGGTTTGAATGGATGTCCTTGGACCCACGGAGTCCCCCCTCTCTTGGAGGATGGTGTCCATGGCTGTTGCTTATTCAAAGATTTAGACAGCAGACTGAGTTACATACAATCTTAGAAAGTATTGATGCCCTTCCCCACACTCCCTATTTCCTGTATGTTAAAAGGCAATTTTGCATTGATTTAGTTTTATTTAGTGACTACTATATGCGGGTATTGTGTTTGTTATTAAGGCTAAAACAATGAACAATACAGACATAGTCTTCGGCGTGATGGACCTTATATATTAGTAGCAACTGTAGAAAGCATTAGCAGAAATCGCTCTCTCGACTTGCTATGCCATTCCTCAAACTGGGGATTATTGTAAGCTTCTTAAAGGCAGAGACTCAGAAATGATGAGTGATGACATTTACATATATACCACCCACATACAGAATATTCAACTTTTTGGATGGCCACTTGCTAGATGACTGCTTACTGGGGAGGCGGGTTGTTTTCTCCTTAGTCTCTACCTTAAATTAACCTGTCTAAAAGTAATTAAAATTGTTTGAAATAGACAACTGTGGCCTAGGGTCTATACACTGTTTTATTTCCCTGCCAGTACAACCATGGCCATCATTAAACGAATCTCAAGTTAGTGGCTGGGGTAGGCTAAGGTGCAGAGGGGAGTTGAGTTAGGCACTGAATCAAAAAATAAAACATGCTTTTGAGCATGACACTGTGCCCGGGGCTGGGATGGTCTGATTTGTCCTTATAGACATTACATTGTTAAATGTTAGAGCTGGTCAACAGAGACTGGAGAACAGGGGTACCAACCCCAGCCCCAAAGCAAGTCTGAGAGGAGCGGTGTGTGGATCTTACAGTCAAAGAAGTCTCGCTGGAAAAGCTGGGCTCTGCAAGATGTTCAGAAAATTAAAAATTTGAAGAAGGTAGGATGGATATGAGAGTGTGGACAAATGTGTGATGTGGGATGAGACATGTGAGTCTATTAGAAGTGTCATGGAAATAATCAGATGAATTTTTTAACACTGCAAGCTCTATTTGCATATTCCATAATGTAGTGGCATTTATTATTTTAGTAACATAGTTAAAAGATGTAGTTTCTAGTGAAAGCAGCCATTTGTTTCTAAACCCTCTTCAAAAGGCATAAGGCAAATCCTTATTTTGCAGTAATATTGTTGTAATCATTATATTTAATAAGTATTGACCTTGGAACACATCGTTTGCCATTCCATTTATTCTCTAATTTTATTCAGTAGCTTTTCCACCCAACTCATATTCACCTCCAAATTACAGAAAACATACAGATCTGGCCTCTTGTATTCAGCAAGCTGTCATTCTGTACTGCCTTGGGAAAAAAAAAAAGGTATATGCACAGACCTGGAAGAAATTAATGGTATTTTAATAATGTGACATGGAAACCATGCACTCCACAGACAATTTCGTACTGGTTTCAATAGAGCAGAACTAATTCAGTGCTTTCCGGGCATAGGATACGAGAGAGAAATCTTTCAATCAAGACTGCAACGAGATGACCCATATTTGTATTGCAAAATAAAGCATGAAATAGTTTTAAGTTCAAAATAGAAACATCCTTAGCAATTGAGATACAAAATGTTCCCTAGGTACCACCGAAGGCATCCTGAATAACTCTGCCACACTTTAGCAGAAGCAGTTACACATAATTTTCTAAGCCATTTACTAGTCCCTGAGTAGAATGGGTAGCCTCCTCACACAGAGCATCAGCCTTCTACATAGCCGTTCTGGTCTCTGCTTCCCTGGGTGACAAATCCCCCTCTGTAGGCATGGCTTGCCCTGCCCCCTCCCCACTGAGCCTGGAAGAGGGGCTTTCTCCTGACAGGTCCCGGGGCCAGGGACAGAGTGTGAAACAGGGTTTATTTTTCAAAATACATAAATGGCAATTATTCTTAAAAAAAAAAAAAAAAAGCACCCTGGAACCATGCTGTCTCCCTGGGTCAGTATTAGGAACTTGACGTACTTAGAGGAAAATGACTCGTGATTAGTTTGTTTGGGGCCTTCAGCTTCCAAAACTCATAAACTTTGCCATTTCCAATAACATGAAGTCTCTGAAACCCCATTTTTAAATCTGCTGCCCTCCGACCATCACTTCCTGTTCTTCCACCTTACTGATTTTAGTACTTTTCTCCAGAAAGTTCCTGATCTCACTGAGATCCATCATTTCTGGATATTAACAGTTTGTCCCCTTCTAATTAAAGTTTTAAATATTTATTTATTTTTGGGAGAGAGAGAGAGAGAGAGAAAGAGAGTGACTGAGCATGAGCAGGGGAGGGGCAGAGAGAGAGGGAGACACAGAATCCAAAGCAGGCTCCAGACTCTGAGCTGTCAGGACAGAGCCTGATGTGAGGCTGAAACTCACAAGCTGTGAGATCATGACCTGAGCCTTTTGAATGCCCCACTACTCTCCACTTATGGCTTGGGTTTGATGGTTCAGCTCTATAACCACTCCTTGAAAACACTCTTGAGTTTCTCACTCTCTTTCCTTCTCTTTGTCATACATCACCTGGTAAAACTCCAACCAATGTGTATGCTATGGACTGAATTGTGTCCCCTTCAAAATTTGTTGAAATCTTAACCTCCAAGGCAACTGTATTTGGAGACGGAGCCTATAAGGAGGCAACTAAGGTTAAATGAGGGCACAAAGGTGGGGCCCTGATCGCATACAGTTAGTGTCATTCTAAGAACAGACACAGAGATCACTACCCCCAATCCCCACCATATTAGGACATTGCAAGAAGACAGCTGTCTAGAAAGAGACAAGAGAGAGAAGTCAGAAAGAGAGTTCTCACGAGAAACTGTCCATGCTGGCACCCTGATCTCAGACTTCCAGCTTCCAGAACTATAAGAAAATAAACTGCTGTTGTTTAAGACACCTAGTTTATGGTACTTTGCAGTTAGAGCAGACAGATACAGTGTTAGGCAGAATCATGGTTCCAAAAAAACATCTACAGTCTAATCCCTAAAAGCGTGAAGATGCTAGGTCATAGGGCAAAGGGGAACTAAAGTTGCAGACATAATTAATGTTGCTAATTCCTGAGCCTTGAGATGGAAGGATTAACTTGCATCATCCGGGTGGGCCCCAGGTAATCGCGCTGAAGGCGGAAGAAGGAGAAGTAGGGGGCTGGGAGCATAAGAAGGACTCAGCCACCTCTCACTGGCTCCGAAGACTGAAGGGAGCCATAGGACCGGAAATGTGCATGGGAAGCTAGAAAAGGCAAAGAGGTGGACTTTTCCCTAGGATCTCCAGACGAAATGTAGCCCTACTGACAGTTTGAATTCAGCCAGTGAGACTCACTTTCAAATTCTGACCTCTGGCAACTTTGTGTTGTTTAAAGCTGCTAAGTTTGTGGTATGTTTTAGCAGCAATAGCAAACCAATACTCATGGTTAAGTCCAACTATGTACTTACTCTCTGCCGGCACCCACAGAGCTGATCGTTGGAAAGATTACAGAACCATGCTAACCGGTCTCACTTCAAGTATGACTACATATCAAAAGTGACCTCTTGACATTTCCAGACAATCTGATCACACTTTTCTATAAATTCACTTTCTCTCCAATATGGTTATTTCACACACCCTTTCTTTCCTCGCATCTCCAACACTGTCTTTCCTCAACTTACTACTCTCTGTTTGTGCTTTTTCTTCATAGAAAAAATAATTATAAATAGTTGAGAAATAGAGCATCTTCCCACCATCTCCTTAATCTGCTTCCATTGCTACGTATATGCTCTGTCTTCCACATGTTGTGGTGGATGAAGTGGATTGTCCAGGAGCCAATCGAAAGCCAGTCTCTTCCACTGAGTCCTGAATTCCAACCCTCTTAACTTCTCAGGGGGCTCTCTACTGGCAGTTAACACTCAACAGCTCAGGCCAAACTTGTAGAAGTCTTAATTCTACTTTCCCCCTCACAGACCACATCCAGATGTATAAGTAATTTCTGTATGCCCTGAGCCCCGTGACTTCTCACATCCCTACTGTGGGGGCCTAGTCTAGATCCCCTCCCCCTCTCACCTGGACAGATGCAATAACCTCCCTGTCTTTCCTTCCCACGGCTCTACAGACATAACAATTCTTTTAAAGACTAAATTGAACTTTTCCCCTCTTTGTAATCCTCAAAAGTCTCTCCACTGCACCCAATAAAAAAATCCAGACTCTCCCTTGGGCTACAAAAATCGACATCATCAGATACCAGTTGACTTTCCCATCTCATCTTTTACAACTCTTCTCTTCACTTACTCCAGTCATGCAGACATTCTTTCTTCCTTCTTCTGTCCCTCAATGAAAACAAGCTTATTCTCACCTCAAGGCTCTTGCATTTGTTGTTTCTTCTGGTAGGAATAATCCTCCAGTTCAATGGAGGCCACCTTCTCTTCACTGATGTCTCAATTCAAAGGTCACCCTGTTCAGGAAGGTTTCATTGGCCCTATCCAAACAAACCTGACATCGTTCTGCTAAATGATACATAAGAAAGCTTCTGCATAGCATCTATTAGTACCCAAACTCCCATTCATTTATTCATTCTTTTATTCATTTATTGTCTGTGTGCTCGCATCAGAATGCATGCATGGCATATATTCTTTCAGTGAATGTTTGTGACTCTTATGTACTAAATTCTACTCCAGAGTTAACTTGGTTGAAGCAAAATTTGGGCAGGTCAATGTGTTTGTCATGTGATCATTTTCTTGTCCTTAGAAATAGTATGAACATAGTTTTCCTGTAACTCCCTCCAGTTTTGGCCAAAGTTGGCATCACTAGCCATCAGGCTGGCAGCTGCAGCACTCATTGTCGTCTTGTTTCTCTGCTGATTCTGTGACAGGATTATTGTCAAGTATTTCAAATGAAAGTTTATACCTAACTAACAGCATCTGCATTTTAATTTTTGTTCTGCCATTGCAGTGATTAAGTACTGGGCTGTCTCTGCTTTTGTTGCTTGTGCATTGATTTGGCTTCTCAGATTACAATAGAATAATCTTGAGGGTAGAATCAATTTACGGTTCCTTAAATCACTACAGAACCAAGTAGGGACCAGGTTCTTTATCAATAGTTTGATTCATTGGTGGGTTTTCAATGGAGTCAGGAATACTGCTTGCCTTCCTGGGGCTTTTGTGTCTTCCACACCTAACAACAAATCCATATTTCATTTCATTCATCATACTCCTATTCTTTTTTTTTATTTTTTTAATGTTTTATTTATTTCTAGGAGAGAGAGAGACAGTGTGAGCAGGGGAGGGTCAGAGAGAGAGGGAGTCAAAGACTCTGAAACAGGCTCCAGGCTCTGAGCTGGCAGTCAGCACAGAGCCTGACGCGGGGCTCGAACCCACAAACCGCAAGATCATGACCTAAGCAAAAGTCGGACGCTTAACCGACTAAGCCACCCAGGTGCCCCTTCATCATACTCCTATTCTTAAGTATTAGTCATGAGCCTGGGAATAATCATGCCCATTTGTGATTTATGGAAAAGAATGTTACTGACATTTATTTGATGGTAATGACATAAACTCTTAACAGCCTTTCAACAAAGGCTTAGCTATTGAAAATCGAATGAGACCATGAGAAGGCTTAGCTCTTGAAGACCCAATGGGCCTCCATAAGAAGGTGACATGCCACAGAATGGGACACAAAAGCAGGAATGCTGTGTGGAATGTCATTGTGTCTTTGGCATTATATAAAGTCACATATTTTCACACTTAGAAAACTTTAAATCCTTTGAAATCTGACTATGTCCAGGTAGTAAGATCATTTTGTCATTATACATGAGTTTTTCTGATTGGTACAATGTTCATGCTTTGATTTTTGTTTTTCTTGGCTAAGTTAATCATATATAAAGAATATAAAAGAATGATAAATATTATTAAGTAGATGACAAAAAGCTTTAAAGGAAAAGTGGAAGTTAAAAGTAGAAGAGACAGTTTTTTTTTTTAATCTATTGACTAGTTGTTTTGTTGTAACTTAGACTCAGCTGTAGGAAAAAATAGCCTTTTTGTGTTAAAATGAACACACGTACAACAAAAAGAAAAAAATAGAAATGGACTCATAAATAAAGAAGACAAACTAGTGGTTGCCAGTTGGAGGAGGGGTGTCGATGGAGGGGAGAGGAAAAAATAGGTGAAGGGGATTAGGAGGTACAAACTTTGAGTTATAAAGCAAATAAGGGATGTGATGAAAAGTACGGCATAGGGAATATAGTCACTAATATTATAATAACATTGTATGGTGATAGGTGGTAACTAGACTTACCGTAGTCAGCATTTCATGATGTATAAAATTGTTGAATCACTATATACAATATTGTATACCAAAAAGTAAATATTATGTGTCACCCATACTTCAATTAAAAAGAGCAGGTTATGTGAAGGCAAAGGCCATTTATTCATTCAGCAAATCATCTTTGCTATTATCCTTGTAAGCTTTATAAATGCAAGGACATTGTCTATCTGGTTCAGTATTGTTTCTCTAGTTAGCCACAGTGCCTGTCCCAAATTCAAATGCATAAATGCTAGATATAATATGAAATCTCACTCATTACCCATTGACAAACTATGAAGTTCAACCATCTATATGAGGATACACTTCAATTTTATGTTTTCCCAAATATTTCTCTGTCACATGAAAAATATATGAAAATAACACATGAATACTAGAGTGGTTCAAGAGTGTATTTATTTCCCTGCAGATAATGTGAATAATAATTTTATTTGAAATCCTGATTTTCCAAACAGAATGGAAAAGTCCTTTATCGACACATTCAGAACAAGGAACAATGACATTTATTTGAAGATGGGGATGAAGTGTGTGCAGCAAGTATGTGTAACGTGAACCTGGCAATCTTAGAACTGCTTGGCTGAATCACACTATTCTCTTAAAAAGCTTAACGAAGCCTTAATAGCTGGGTCTAGTTCTGCTGTTAAGAAAAGAGTAATGTCATATATCCGTTCTATCATTAGAGCAATGATATGGCATTAACCTCTTATGGAAGACGTAATCTGCCGACTCTAAAACCCTATTCTTTCCCTTATACCACAATCCCTCTACAAATGCAAAACGCATTGTGTAACTAGCTGTGATCTTTCCCCACATTATTTCCAAGTTCCAAGAGATGCTAAATAAAATCAGAAGTTGAGCTATTTGAAGGAAGTTGTCTCTCCTTTTGTTTTGTGTCGGAAATTTTGTTCAGCATTGAAGCAGGCTTCTGTGATTGAAGGTAGTAAATGATAGATAGGGTTCAACAGAGCTCTGTGGTGAAGGGTAAGTATTATAGTGTGCCCATGACCTGATCCAAAGGCTATTTCTAGCAGTTTGTCATCTAGTACAGAGAAGGTTAGTGAGGTCACGTTGACATATGATCTTTTATGTTCTGAACTTATCATTGCAGTTGAGCTGGTCCTATAATTCTCCCTAACACTGAGCAGTTATCTTTTGATACTAAAGAATAAAATAAAACAATTGCTTTGCTTTGTCCTCAAACTGTAATATAAAGAAAAGTCAAAGCTTAAAGTTTAAATTATTTAATTACAAAAATTTAGAGAACCTTTATTTTTACTCATAGCAGTAAATATAGCTTTGGCATTCTCAGAAGAAAACCAAAGATCACATGGATGGGTTTGCTGGTGTGAAGTGTCTGAATGTTATCATGACCATGATAAATATTTAGTTCTAGCAGAGCATGGGATTACCTTAAAAATGTTCTAGCATCTTTATACACATTCCAAAAGGGAAAGAGTTCTCTAAAGACAGAAAACGCCCAAGAGATGGGAAGGCACTGTGGGATGAGAGAAAAACTGCCAGCCGAGGAATTAGAAAAGTTGAGTTCTAGGTTCTGATTTTCCCAGGTATGAGGTAGATGGCATGCAGTAAAGACCATAACCTCTTTTCACCTGGTCATTTCTTGCTTGAATTTCATGAATCGCCTCCTTGAATGTTTCTGAGTCAGCCGACAGACATACTACCAGGTCCCCAAATCCATCTGCCTCACAGATCTAATTTGGTTAGATTCATCAGTGGCTGCAACAGCATTAAGAATAAAGTTAAAAAAAATCTTAGCAGGCTATACCAGGTCTTTTAAGGTCCAACCTTTGACTTACCTCTTTAGCCCACCTCCCTCCACTTCCCAACTCCTTCCTGTCCTCTCACAATGCAGAGCCATTTGAGTTTCTGCTCTTATAGCTAGAGCTCCATTTCCCCTACCCAGTAACTTGTACTTCAAGAGATTAAGTAATGGCTTAATTCACCTTAATGGCTTGCGTTTCTAAGAAGTTTTCTTGACCTTTCCTTCTGGGTTTGTTGCCATCCTTTGTTATATTATAGCACTTACTGTATTATAAGCATCCATTTACTTATCTGTTCTCCCCCTTCCTTCTCCCGTTAGACTAAAACTTCTTGGCAAATGGTAGTAAATAAATGCATAATGAATGAATAAAAATCAACTCTCCTTATTGCTATTATTTTTGGAGGGGGGAACTGGGAAATGGAGTTGAGTCATTGGCTGATGCTATCATTAAGAAATCAAGTCATCATTCTTACTGGGGATTAAAAATGTCTCTCCCTCCCCATTCTGGCTGAATGATCTGGTAAAGAAAAATTTATTAGGTAACTAAATTAATTTGATCTCATTAGAATACTAGCTTTAGTCTTGAAGAAATGCTTAGTTCCTTTCACTTCCTAAGCAAAAGGATGCTAAATTTGGATACGAATGCTTAGCTCCTTTCTATTTGTTTCTTTATTCCATTCCCTCCTTGCCTAACATTGGTTCCAGCTGATCATGGTTTAGCTGGATTATCACCTGTCTCTGCCAGAAAACACAGAGGCAGCCGAGAACAATTGAACAAAAAATCAGACTCAGAATCACGAAATCTAATACTGAATTTGTTATTTCTTAGTGTGCAAGCTTTGGCAACACACTGAATCCTTTACACCCCTCTCTCCTCTCTGTAAATTAGGATGATACCCACCTTACAGAGTAACTAACACTTAATTCTCCAATAAGATTATATCTGCTGTGAATGCACTTTGCAAACACTTAAAAACAAATATATCATTACTCTCACCCAAAGCATCAGTATTATTTATAACCAGCTTTCCAATCCAGCTCTTTCCTAGAGTTACTNAATGGTGGGGGCACTAATTTGAACTTTATCTCTTCTGCCAAGCAGTTAGGATAGAAACCAGAAAAATGCCTCAAGAAAGGAGAAAGATCAGTATATCAAACAGCCCAGATATAATCCACAACACAGATAAATGACTCTGCCTAACTGGGAATTCAGAACAGACATCTCTGCCCTATAGAAATACCCGTTGCTTCAGATGTTTCTCTCTCTCTGGCCAGACATTCTGCTCGAGGAGGGGCACTGTAGAGAATCTAGAGTGCATCACATATCTACGGTATCTCATATTCTGAAAATGCCTTTGCTATCAATTCTATGTATGATGCCTCAGAAGGACCTAGAGAAGTATGTTAATATTATCCTTGGACCAGAAAAGGTAGACAGCTAGCAACTAAGTGATTTGCCTCAGGTTACAGAGGGAATGGAAGCTGATATATCAACATTCACAGGGCCTTCTCTCTGTGGCAAGGGGGATTCCTTTATTCTTGTAGTTGTGGGTTTTTGGTACTATGATCAGATTTACCAGTCTTTAAGTGTGTAATTTTGAGGTACCAGTATGGGTTTGATGGAGAAAGTATGCAATTCGTATTGGCTTAGCCATTCCCACATGTAGGAGGCAGGCACAATTTTCAGTGGAAAAATGATGTACAGAAAGAAGTTGATCTACAGTTAGGCAGGAAATACAAGGAAGAAAAGGATAGCAACTCTGTTTTGTCTTAAGTGTTTGATGTTCTCTTAGAGATTGGTGATTCTCAAACTTGATTCTTAAGGAGGAGAATTAATTATATTAAAAACAATCTGTATATAATAAAACAATTACATGGCGGCTATTACCATTACTTACCATTGTCTTGACTACTGGTTTCCATTTTTTCTATCCAAAGAAAAATTTCTATTCTGATGAATAAACTAAGTGAACTTGAGATTTTAAAATGTGGAAGTAAATGTGAGCTCCCCTGGGTGGAACAGGACTCAGAATCAGAATGAATTGATAGAAAGTTGTATGTCTCAGGCATTAATCTCTTCACCAGTCATTTCTGGTTTTTCTTTTAGACAGGTAGTAGGAGGGGACTGCCCCATCTGATTTTAAGACAGGCATGGTGAAGGGCTCGCTCAGGCTATTGAAATATGACCATAAATGACACATGAAAGTTTAAGGGCTTGTTTGATATACGCCATAGGTCTTTTCCCTTCTGCCATAGTGCGCAGTGTTTGACTATGTTCCAGATAATAGCTGGTCTGTTTGCCTGTTACTGAACTGAGGCCAAATGGAACAGAAGAACACCCAACCCAGGTTTCTGGGTCATTTGTAATCAAAGGATAATATGTACTGTCATAACTGATACAATTCACCTTATTCAAAAGGAGTGGACATCCTAAAGGGAATAAGAGGTTAGCAAAGCATATGAAAAGGTATACCACGGATGGATACTTGCAAACCTAAGGGGAAAGGGAGAATGCAAAGTCTCTGAGGGAAGATAAATGGCGAAGCAGAGAAGTGACTGCATAGGGATGGTATCAGCCAAATGCCTTCCTAACCCAGACAGTGAAACTGGGATGGTGGTCAGACCACCACTGGGAGACTTTACCCACTTGATCTATGTCAGAGCCGTTGTTCTGATAAAAAGGCAGAATCTGATAGATTCTTGACTTACGCAGAAAATAAAGTGGTCGTTCAAAAGCAACATGGTGGGATTTTCAAAAGCTGGGGAGGCAGTCAGGGGAATTGCAAATTGGAATTAAATTGGCTCAGTAAGGAGCTGCTTAATGTTAAGGAAGTAATGAAAACCATGGGAAATTCAATAGCAACCCAAATACATTGGACATAAAAATGAACTCCAGCTTATAGAGAAGTAAGTCCAAAAGATTTAGAAAAAAGACATTTATGATACTAAAATCATAACATTGAAAAGGGGTTGGATATCTCACAAGATCTAGTAGATTATATTATGATAAGGTCACAAATAATCCTACTGAGGATTCCTCAGTCCTTGAAGGATACTGTATTGCTCCATTAACTTAGTCAACAACACTTATTGAGCAATTACTAGGAGTTAGAAATTGTGCTAAAATGTTGTGGGTCCAAAGAGGATATAGTCCCTGCCCTCAAGAAGCTTACAGCAGAGTCAGATAAGCAGAAAGTAAACCAACAAGCCCTCAGCTAGTATTGATTAAATACCTAGTATTTGTTAGTGAGCATGGCATGGCTTTTACATAACTTTCCCCCCTAAGTTCTACAGGCTTTCTGGATAGGGGAAGCTCTCGTTGAATCTCAGAGAGATGAAGTAATTGAACCTTATTATTCATACAAAAATAGGCTAAACTGGGACTTGAAATCAATTCTCTGCGATTTCAATATCTGTATTCTTTCAAACATACTCTGATGCCTTCCATATCTAACTTTAAGATTTTGTGATTTTTGGGGGGGCATGTGGGTGGCACAGTCAGTTAAGCATCTGACTTTGCTCAGGTCACGATCTCACTGCTTGTGAGTTCAAGCCCCGTGTCAGGCTCTGTGCTGAGAGCTCAGAGCCTGGAGCCTGCTTTGGATTCTGTGTCTTCCTCCCTCTCTGCCCCTCCTTTGCTTGTGCTCTCTCTCTCAAAAATAAATAAACATTTAAAAACATTTTTTAAAGATTACGTGATTTTTTAAAATATTTTTTGAAACATTGGTGTACCTGTGTGCAGATGCATGCTTTAAACAGACAATGAGTTTATCAAAAAGAAAAAAGACAAACAAACAATTATATTTTTATGTAATTACATTTTGGTCATTTGTTTATTTATTTTTTTCAGTTCAACTGGAAGATTGTTTTAGAAACTCCAGGGACAGAGGTGCCTGGGTGGCTTAGTCGGTTAGGCATCTGGCTCTTGATTTTGGCTCAGGTTGTGATCTCATAGTTCATGAGTTTGAGACCCACATGGGGCTCTGTGTTGACAGCCTGCTTGAGATCATCTCCCTTCTCTCTTTCTCTGCCCCTATCCTGCTTGTTCTCTCTCTCTCTCCCTCTCTCTCAAAATAAGTGAAGGTAAAAAAACAAAAACAAAAACAACTTTAAAAAAAGTCCAGAGACATTACTGATTTATGAGCTATATTTTGAGAATCTTTCTAGTCAGTCACATGCAAAATGCTAAGTTGTTTTTCAGCAAAGAGTCTAGAAGTCATATTTAATACAGAAAAAAAGGATAGTCTTAGATAAACTAATAAAATCTTCCCTAAAAAGATAAGTAGTGATTAAACTGTTTTTACAAATTTATACCAGGTGGTTGTAATTTTCCTCTATGAGCAATTAGTTCTTTTTCTTTGGGAGTGAATCCTAAGAATTAAAAAGGGTGGCCTTAAGATATTTTTTTTTTCAGAAGTCCCAGTAACGTACACCTATCATTGGAGGAAAATTTGGCATCAGAGACTACTCACCGTTTAGTACAAGCCAAACAGCTAAATTGATTTTAGCATTCTGGAAGAAAAATTGCACCTTTGGTGCTGAATTGCTTCCCTATGAGTGTTGAGCCAAATATTAATGTATATTTGAAAGGAAACAAAAAGCGTTCAAACTCTAATGTACCTCAGGCTTATAAATTGGAATTCAGTCACTTTAAATTAAGTTGGATTTCTTGAAGCAAAACTACTCTTATTATTTTTGTATTACCGCTCTGACCAACAGTTTATACAGCACATAACAATGTTCTATGTTCTTCAGATATAATGGAAATGGAAACATTTATGCTGGAGGTTCTGTGGTAACGCTCACTCCAGAGAACACAGACACGCACACTAGAGTGTGAGCCCATTTCTCAGGACTTGTAAAGACATATGACATTCCACTCAGATGCCTTTCTGTAATCAAGGGCAAATTTACTGCTTGTTAAGTCTTTTCGTTTTTAATTTTGTTGCTCTTTAAAAAAATTTTAAGTAACATATGTTCATTGTATAAAAATTAAGAACTACGGATAAACAAATAAATGTAATACAGTTACTGAACAAACACCACTAGAAATACTTTGTCTTATGTTTTTCTAAACTCTTTGCTTTGTAAATGAATATTTTTAATAAAAAATATAATACTAGTTATTTACTACCTTATTTTTTCATTTAAATGTTTACTTATTTATTTTTGAGAGAGAGAGCACACAAGCAGGGAGAGGCAAAGAGCGCGAGAGAGCACGAGCGTGCATGAGCATGAGAGGGGGTGGGGGCGACCAGAGAATTCTAAGCTGACTCTGCTGTCAGTAGAAAGCCTGACAAAAGGTTCAAACTCACAAACTGTAAGATCATGACGTGAGCTGAAATCAAGAGTTAGACACTTAATCGACTGAGCCACCCAGGTGCCCCACCTCATTTTTTCATTTAATAACATGATAAAATAATCCATAAATCATTTTAAGTAGTTTCATAGTATTAGTGAATGATTATCCATTGTTTTCTTGAACCCACCCTTGTATCTGAATACTGAACTTGTCTCCGGTACTGAGTTACCTTTTTTTTTTTTCGGTATTGAGTTATTATACTATCATTCCTTAAAGATGCTTGTCACAGTCTTTGGAAACAAACTGAATATTTATTTTTTTAAGTTGTTATTATTTATGTATCTGTACATTTGCTTATGTTTAGCATATGTTAAAAACAACACTTTAGAGTTGGGAATAAGGTTATGGGTGATGACCCATGGGTGATAAGTTAGTGTCACACCTTAGCTCCAACAATTTCTTCTAACTTCTTCCTACTGGAAGCCCTGTCCCAGGCCCAGCCTGGGAGCTAGATGCCAGGGCTTGCTTCCTTTTCTGACCTTGCTTCCCCCTCATAATGAGACTGGCGTCTTCCCTGGCCCAGCCCAGAAACCAATCCCTGTCTCTGGGGATAAACATGGTTTGAGTAATGTTTGAAAAGTCCAGCTGGGATCCTCTGCTTAGCCAGCCTTGCTACCAACCATTCCGGAATATCTGACGAGCTTGTAGAGTCGTGCCTTGATGGCCTGGGTACCTCAGGAGTGACCTTGGCAGGATGCAAGACATCCACTGAGGCTGTGCTTAAACATTTCACCATTTCACATTAACGTTCTTTCTTTCATCCATCACACAATTTAGTGAGTCCCTACTTTTTGGAAGATTGCTAGGCCTGGGAATAGTCTTCACGGAGTGGGTCTGTGTTTCAAAAGTTCTGGGGAATTATGAGAAGAGAGGGAGACAGACGGAGAGACAGAGAGATAGACAGAGAGCAAGCATGTTAACTGCACCCAGTTGGAAAATCTCTGTAGGGTGGTGGATTATGTTTAGTTTGGAACAATTGTGACATCAGATATTTCTAGTATCTTTAGCCCTATTTGCTTTATTTCTATGGTTTTCCCTTTTAAACTCATGACAATCCTTGTTAACATAAGCTTGGGAGAAAATAAATCATGGAGGATATTTAAACCACACATCTGCTAACATATGTTACAAATATATTACCCTCACATACAGCCAACTGGGCCTCCACCACCTACATACCCCCCACCTTTGGAGGAGTGTGTGGCGAACAGTAAAGTGTGGGGCACAGAAGCAAAGAAACAGGGATGACTCATGGGTCATATTATCATCATTTACATGAGATTATAACATTTGGTCCATCCAACTCCCAATCTACAGATATTTATTTTTAGAAATTAAATCATTAAGTAGGCGAAAACAACTTTTTCCTGTTTCAGCATCAAGTGTATGCAGCATTTTAAAAAACACTGTCTAGACTCACAACTGTGAATCGAAAGAGATTCAGAAATATATTAGCCCAAGGCAGTCATCGTGGAATGAGGAAACTCAGCCAAGGTTAAATGGCTTGAGCTTCCCTCATTTCAGAGTTTGAATATCCAACAGCAATTAAAAGTTTGTCTTTAAAAAGTGAAGAGAGCAAGATCTATACCCAAGAGAAAACTCTTCAAAAAGTGTCAAGGAAATGAAAATAAAGATTAATTAATAGTTGTCCAATTATATTAAATCCAAATTCCTTAGCTTGACAGTCAAGGTCCATTTCCTGTTTCTAAATAACACGGGTTCTTCTCTCCAGCCAAATCAATTTTTTTAACACAATTAACATTTTACCACAAGTACGTACATACATTATGGCATTCAGCGTGCTAATTCATGACCTTGACCTTCTTCACACCTTGCTTAGAAATCCAGCCCTCATTTTCTCTAGACAAATGGGTCTTTCTTTGGCTGTGGATTCTTGCCTCACACGTACTCTGTAAGGGACACATTTACTTGCAAGCACAGAATGTTACTTAAGAAATGTAATAGCTCTTTGCATATGTTGACATTTGATTTCTCTAAATGCTTGGTCTCCTCCCCCTCCCCCAAATTTTTTTACAACTTGCTAGAAAGCACCAGGGAGAATGTGTTGCCGTGCTCTTGATTTCTTTTTCAGGAATTACACAAGGATACCAGCTGCCTCCCTTCTTCTCCTTACAAGGTCACCATCACATCCACTCTTTAAGGTAGAGGTCAAAGCTGGCCTTAAGAGCTCCCTCCCACCAAGAGGAGGCTTGCCACATATAGCTTCCTTCCCTGGCTTCAAGTCACCTCCGGAAGGCTTTCTGAAGTCCCTAGCTTTGATTTTCAATTGCTGTCCCTGCTTTTTTGGCCAGTAATCCCTTTCGCTGAAATGGACCTAGTACTTCAGACTCTTGTTCTTGTTGGTGTTGCACAGTGGTTTTAGGGCTACCATCCCTTTTTGAATTGATCAGAACAGGACAGGACCACCTCCAGCCCGGAGGAACAAGGAACCTGGGAATGCAGTAACTCCAAAAATGCATGTTGGGCCAGCTGTCAGCCCTGGGGTTGAGTCAACAATTTCTTACTGTGCTTTTTCTATAAGTGTTTCAACTAACCTTACCCACTTCCTGTGCCCACACATGAGGCTAAAAAATGAGTTAGCTGTTTTTTTTTATCCGATATGAGACTGATATTTTCATTAAAAAAGTTTTGAAAATGTTTTGGTTCATACTTTTCCATTCCTAGGGCTCAGTTGTTGGGTAAGCAAATCTGCCCAGGATTGGACTTTTTAAAGAAAATCTAATGGTACTGGCTGATGAAAAATAAACCCTGATAATGGCAAAAAAAAACCAACCCAACAACAACAACAACAACAAACCCCACAACAACAACACAAAGAATTTAACTTTATCATCCTTTCTTGGTACATTTCGAACAGTGTAATTGAAATGCCTCTCTTTCAGAAAACAAAGGAACCATATTATTAACAATCAACTATCGATTTTCAGATTTACATTGTTTTGGGTCATTCAGTATATTTCTCTCCAGCAACTTGCTTGATGGTGGTAAGGAAAACATTCTATAAAACAAGCAAGTAAGACGCAATATTTCAAAGCCTGGTCCATGGGGTGATTCCAGCTGTGAGGTGTAAGCAATTTGTTGGGGTGGCTGCTTTTGCTAGAAACTCCTTAAGAGAGGCAGCCAAGATACAGGTTTATTTATCTCAGATTGGCATTAAAGTCAGTCTGGGGAAAGTAAATAAAAGGTAATTGATTTTTCTCTGGAAGATACGATATTCTACTGAAATATGTAAAGTGGAATATGGCCAATAAATTAAATGATTTTATTTTTCTCTTTTAAAAGCAAAACCCTCCTGAAGTTGAAATATCTTTAGAGAGAATTAGTATTTTAGCTTTTCCAGGATCATATATCAAGAGCAATCTAACATGTCCCTTTCAACTAAGAATAATACATACCCTTTGGAAACTCATGTTTTTCAGTAGAAATTCCTTTACCAATGCCTACAATTTTAAAGGTGCATTCTAAAGGTCATTTAAAAATTTTGAGTATTCTGAGAAAACTAGCTCTAAGATTCAGGGCAATCTTATAAAAAACAGTTTTAAATATGTAAAACTTGATTTTACTTCAGCAAAAAAGAGTCATTAGATTCTAGAAAGCCAGTTTTCTATCATTTCATGAAAGTGGTTCAATATTGAGCAAGAGCAGAATACACTCTATTTCTGGCATCATCTATATCGGAGATGATTCTCAAGAAATCGGTAAATTAGGTAGAATTTTATTTCAATAATGGAGCCTCATATCACATATTCCTGTTAGAGGGACTAGTGCAATACACGGCATACGTGGGACGTAAAGAGAACTCCTCCCTATTAATCGATTCCCACGGTACACAGAGAGTAGTTAGTGGAAGCCAAGCCGGAATGACTTCACAGCATCTCAAATACATCAACTTGATGATTAGCTGACTTGCCTTTCCTGCTGACTTCTTGTCAACACATGATAGCCTAGTTGGTATTGTTTGACTGGCTCTAAAATGCAGAAATAGGCAAATTACCCAGGCTCTCCTTTGAAGTAAAACACATGCGGCATGGAAACTGACAGGCGCTGCCAGGAGGAACCAGGAAACAAAGTCCTCAGAGACCTCTCAGAAAAATACCTATAGGAGGCCATTAAAACAACACAACTCTGAGGTACAATTCTATCTAAGAAGCTTTAATCAAAGAGCAGCATGAATCTTATATTCTTGTTCTTTCTTCATCACGATTAATATCATCGGTTCCTTAGGGCACTCAGTAAGAAAGAACATTTCAAAAACACTCCCTGGATACATCAAGAAAAAAGTGTCAAAAACACATTCTGCACAAGCAAAGAATTTAGTGTGTAGGGAGATGTTAAAAAAAGAGCAACAAGAAAAGAAAACAAAGGGGCCTTTATAAGTTTTTCATAGCAAAGCATTCATAAGTAGTAATTCAAGCCAGCCCTAGACAAATTTAGGCAAGACGTTCATCTCGACTCCTTTTTTCAGCCCCTTGACTCCAGGACTCCTGTGTTGCATCCCAGCTGGTTTGGGCCTCTTTAGATGAGGGGCTTGGAAGAGGCAGTGAACTCTAATGATTAAAAGCACTATCTACATAGCCATGCAGTCTTGGGATTAAAAGGTTCTTCTAGTTACCTGCTGTGTAACAGTTTGTTCATCTGTAATATGGGGGTAAGACTATCTATCAACCTCCCCGAGTTATTCTGAGAATGAAGTGAGGTGTCCGGTGAACACAGGATCCTAGCACAGAGCCAGGGAGGTGGTCCAGGTTCAATCAATGGCAGCTACTTTTATTATTGTGAACTGATTCTTACTGGGTGAACGTGATGTAAATGTAGCTCATCCCAGGGCAATCCACTTGCAAAGGCATTTCTAGAGGATTGCAGAACTCTCGGGACTCAAAGATGCCATTTATTTGAGGAATTTCTGGCACCCTGACAGGCTGATGGCTGACATCATTTTTGTCACGGAGCCTGCCTTGTGCCCCTCAACTAAATGCTCAGGCAGCTGTGAACACTGAACTTAGATGGGAAGAATTAGGTTCGGATGATATTCTGCCGCTTGCCAGTTGTGTGACCTTGGACACGTCGTTACCTTATCTTTCATGGCATTGGCTTTCTCTTTGCTAAGGTGGGGATCATGATACATCACAGGATTATTAAGAGGATTTCATGACACAAGGCATGAAAATAAATGCTGTCAATGGTCAGTGCTAAACAACTGTAAATTCTACCCAGTCCGGTCCATGCCTTTGCCCTGGGACATGCCCTGGGAGTGATAGAAGTTTCCTACTGTTGAGACATGTAATAATCTGACTGGCTAAAGAAAAAAGAAATCGACATGTTCTAGCACTCATTTGATTAGCAGAATTTGAGAACTATCAAAATTACCTGGGGAAACAACTACAGATAGAAGCAAATGCAAATGCATGAATCTCAAAGCATTATGGTAAACGAAAGAGCCAGGCACACAAGAGTACCTCAGTGGAATAGCAAACTGTGATTTATACATGCAGTGGAATGTCATTTGCCTTACAAAGAAGGAAACTGACACAGGCTGCAACATGGATGAAACTTGAAGACATGGTAGGTGAGATAAGCCAGCCACAAAAGGACAAATATCGTAGAATTCCATTTATATGAAGTACCTAGGGTAGTCAAATTCATAGAGACAGAAGGAAAATGGTGGTTGCCAGGGACTAGAGAGAGGGGAAAATGGGGAGTTAGTGTTTAATGGGTACAGAGTTTCAGCTGGGGAAGAGGAAGACGTTCTGGAGATGACAGCAGTGTCAATGTACTTCATGCTACAAACTGTACACTTATCAGCAGTGAACATGGCAAATTTCTGTTACATGTATTTTACAACAACAAAAATAGAAAAGAAGCCAGACACAAACAGTACATACTACAGGGCTCAATTTATGGAAAATTCTAGAACAGACCAACTTAACCCATCATGATAGAAATCAGATGGTTGAAGAGGGCCAAGAGAGAACTTCCTAGAGTGAAGGAAATGTCCTATATCTTCATTCCGGTGGCGGATATAGGGAATATACACATTTTCAAAACTCACCTAACTGTATACTTAACATGGATGCCTTTTATTATATGCAAGTTTTACTTCATTGTGATGGCTAATCTTATGTACGATGTTGACTGGGCTACAGTTCCCAGCTGTTTGCTCAATGTTAACAAATGTTAAGATGTTGCTGTGAAGGTATTTTATAGACGTGATTAACATTTAAGTCAGTAGACTCTGAGTAAAGCAGATTACCCAATACTATGGGTGGGCCTCATGCAATCAGTTGAAGGCCTTGAGAGAAAAGACTGAGGCCCCCAGGAGAGGAATTGTGCCTCCAGACCTAACTTCTGCCTGGAGACAGCAACAGTAACTCTTGCTGGAATTTCCAGCCTGCAGGCCACTATCGCAGGTTTGGACATGCCAGCCCCCATGGCTAGGTGAGCCAATTCCTTAACATATATCTTTCTCTGTATACCTCTCAGTGGTTCTGTTTCTCTGGAGAAACCTCCCTGATGCACTCATAAAGATATTCTTAAAAGAAAAAAAAACCAATTACCTAGGATTATCTATAAAGATAAGAATTCTCAAATTCCACCCTGGATTTACTGAATCAGAATCTCTATGGGTAAGACCTTTGCCTGTGTAAGGAGTTTTTACAAGCTCTTCCAGGTAATTCTGATACACACCTCTGGTTAGGTGTTGGAGATGTTCTGTAATTGCATCTTAATCTAGCTTAATAATTAACATTTTAAGAATTTTTAAACCCACCAAATGTTATGTGCATGTCTTTTTATTATGTTTCTGAGAATTTTATATAAATAATAAAACATTTTTTAAAGGAGGCAAAAATTGCCACCCTTCCCCCACCCCCACCTCAAATTGGGTAGAGGAACATTGCACAGCTAGATGAATACTTTGAACGTTGGGCATCATTCATCTCACAGATAGGGGTCGAGGACCTGTTGTACGTCAGGCACTATTGTAGGGACTGCAGATCTATGCAGAGATGGAAGAGCCAGACCAAATCCCTGCTCTCCTGGAACTTAAACTACAGCAGGGGGAGCCTTGGGGAGAAGTCAATTACACCCTGCATACAGGTCTTCGTTAAAAAAAAATAAAATCTTCTCTGGGGTGCCCAGGTGGCTCAGTCGGTTAAGTGTCCGACTTCTGCTCCAGTCATGATCTCACAGTTCGTGGGTTGGAGCCCTATGTCGGGCTCTGTGCTGACTGCTCAGAGCCTGGAGTCTGCTTCAGATTCTGTGTTTCTCTCTCTCCCTGCTTCTCTCCCACTCATGCTCTGTCTCTCTCTCTCAAAAATAAATAAACATTAAAAAAATTAGAAAAAAGTTAAAAATAAAAACTTCAATAGGCAACACATTGGGCTGACAGTAGAGTAAAAAATAAGAAAAAGAAAAGAAACCTGTCCATCTTACAACTTGCATTGTCATCATTTAGTTAAGAGTGCTGAACCAAGATTAGCAGTGCCCTGGAGTCATGAGGATAACTTGCTAAGAGTAAGAAGTACTAGAAAATAGAGTCAGCAATTAGCTCCCATGCAGTGTGAATGCCAACGAGTGAATCGGGCTCTTTACAGCTCGCCAGCATTGCTCTTTCAACTCTTAGCTGCTACAAATGTTAGGTAGTCACATATGCTTTGCAGTGAAAAAAAATTGCTGCTAAAGCCTTGTCATTGCAGAAAAGGCTGCTGACAAATTCTTTTTTTCTTTTTTTTTTCTGTAATGGGCAGGGGCAAACTCCAGGAAAAGGAAAAGCCAAGTTTCTGGCTTGTTTCTATGTCCGTTCATCACACATTGATTAAAGAGAGAGTGTAGGAGTATGTCCCTCATAGATTTTGTGAGGGCAAATGAGAATATAAATCCTGTAGCACGATGTCTGGTCGTAGCAAGGTCTCAGTAAATGTTAACTATCATCACTGGTATATTGCTCTTATTATTGGCCAGGCACCCCTCCAGGAGCTGGCGATGCAAGACAATTGAGACACGCCCCTACAACAAAAACCTTACATCTATCAGAGGGAGGGATGCCAAACAAATGAAGCGTTCCAATTGCTATCCTAGGGTTCAGTGGTGTCACTGAAAAGCAGTTCTCTGCAGGGGAGGGAAGGGAAGAGGGAGAATCAGGTGAGTCTTGCTGGAAGAGGTCCGGCTAGTGCTGGCTTTGGATATAACAGGCCATTGTTCCAAGGCTGTTTCCAGAAAAAAAAAAAAACAAAAAAAAAACACTTTATGCCATTTGTGTGAAAAGTGGTGATAACATTGATCATCAAAGTTTTGTATGAAAGTCGTGTGTAAGGTCGTCCTCATCGATGCTGTTAAAGGCTCTTAATATTATGTTTGATGTTAAGGCTGTGATAAAATTAAAGCCGGGTGTAAAGGGGCTCTATAGAGAGGAGAGTCAGACAAGTTTGAACCGCAGAGGACATGAGCAATCAAGGAGTCTATGCTCTCACTATACTAAAGAGAAAATCGAGGTGCACACAGGCTAAAATGAAAACACAGACACAGGTTTGGTCTCAGTGGAACAAGGTATATATATAGCAACAATCCATACCTGTTTGTTCCGGGCTGCGCAAGGTACTGTGCCACCAGCCACATGTGGCTCCTTAAATTTAAAATAGTGACAACCAAATAAAATTAAACATTCAGTCCCTCCGTTGAACTAAGGACATTTCAAGTGTCCGATGTGACGAGTCAGCTCTCATATCAAACAACATATATAAAGAATATTTTCATCATCCTAAAACATTCTGTTAGACATCACTGTGGTAGTTTCCGGCAGTGAGAGAGAAAAGCAACTTTTTAGTCACTATTAAAAGCATTCCATGACGGATAAAGAGTTTAACATCACGACCAAATTTTCCAAAAGCATTTCTAAAATCACTGATGTAATTGCTAGCCTATAGACAAACCTACCCCGGCACACAGATATTTCACAGGAAAAAACTGGGCGGGCACCGTCACAGAATGCACTGCCTTTCAGATGCGTCAAAGTTGCACACGCAATTTTGGAAATGGGGTGGAAACCGCTTTAATGTTCCAATTGTCATCCATTTCAGGAGCAATCTAATGCAAATATCTACTGCATAGATGATCAAAAGGAAGAGAAGGAGGAGGTAAATGAAACTTAAGTAGACCGTATTTGAAAAGATGATTTCTTAAATAGGAAACAAAGTGGCAAATATTCCTTTTGTTCTTAAAATGTTGCAAAAGTAAACACTGAAAAGGTTAGTGACTTTTCCTATGCATTTGGAAGTAAAAAAAAAAAGGGGGAAAGCATTTTTTGTCTTTTGGCAATAATTTTCCAAGTATAAAAATACATACGATATTAGCTCTTAAGAGACGTGGTTTATAAGAGTATGTTGAATGGGGAGAAAACGTCCTTAGAATTCTTAGAGAACATAATTTTTATATGATGATTGGAAATAGAGGGGGGATAATTTGAGATTAAAAGTGACTGGTGTGGCTTCCATTTGGAAATTTCTCTCATTACCATTACTCCCATTACTGAGTGTGTTTTTCTGTTCAGCTTCATTTTTCTTTTGTATCTTATAAATATTTTGGATCTTTCTCTTATTTGTGCACTATCTTTTGAATTTCCTGACGCACACTCACGAGTCACTTCTTTTCAATATTCTCCCATAGCTTACGTCCCAATGGGAAGGTTCTCAGATGCCAGTCCCCTAACTGATGCCAAAAGGAAATGAGAAAAATAAAGACTGTGCAATGACCATATATGCATATGGGATGGTATAGACACTTGACCTGTAACCAGCAGACTTGCGTGAACCTTATGAATTCCTCTCAAAATTTTGCAAAAATGTCCTTCGTTTTATTGCTTCCTCCTACATTGGATTAAAATGTATTGGTGAATGTGATTTTGTTTTCAGACACTCAACACATCAATTTTTGATGCAGATTCATACATAGTGTTTGCTGTTAAGTTTGCTCTTTTATTGTGGCATATAAATGCTGGAAATGAATAAAGATCACCCTCTTGTTCTCATAGGAGCAGGCCAGCCAAGGTAGTTAGAGAGAGAGCGATTCAAAATTCAGCCAAATACCAGGCTTTTTCAAAGAATGTGCTGGTGGTCACAGACAGCATTTTCCAAGCTGACCACCTATAATATAAGAGCCACAGGAAACAGCAGTGTTATGGCCTGAAGCAATGAAGACAGCCTGGCCCAATTTAAAAAAGAGTTTTGGCCAGGTCCAAGGACGAAAGGTGGATTTGTAAATGGTTACAGGCTCTGTAAATATTAAATAAGGTCTGCACCAATGTATACCTGTGTACCTAGTGTGAACCAAGGCTAGCTTTGGTAGTTCTGAAAGACAGGCTAAATGTTGGACTTTTGGGCCCCTGTCCCATCCAGGGCTCAGGCTGAAGGCCAGGCTCCCTTTCAGGCCAGCCAGCTTTCAGAGGACTTGAGTTTTGACTTTGTTCTTAGAGATTTTCAAAGCTAAGAAGACTGTGCCTCAAATGGTGTCTTCTCTGTTCTGTCCTCCTCGTTTTTGCTTTCGTCACCTTAATCTCCTGCCTGTCCTCCGGTCCTGTCTCTCCCCCCCAAGCCCTTTCATTGTGTTTGCTCCTGACAGTCTCCTCCTCCTACTCACCTCTATTTTTTACCCTCCCTCCCCCCATTTCTCACCCTCTTCTCCAATTTCTTCTAGAGCCTGCATCCAGACCTACCCTTCCTGGATTATTCTTCCCACATAGATTCCATCATTTCCTGTCCTGTCTTCTGCCCACCAGGGCATGACAATGGGGTGGCTTCCCACTGGCCCGTCCATTTCTCCAACTCCCTCAGGGTCGGCTCCTCTGAGCTGCCCCAAGATCTAAGCCTAGACTCTTGGGGTTTTAAGTACGGAGGGAACCTGAGAGCTTCTCCAGCCCATGAGCCTTTTGTTCATTTGAGGACACTGAGGCACAGGGACGGCACGAGGCTGCCTGCAGAGGCTAGTCCTTGCTCCTCTGCGGCATTGCATGCATGTGTGTGCACATGAAGGTGTAAGCACAGGTGCATTTTAACAGATTTCTATTCATGTAGTTGGTGGTTGCTGTTGTTGTTGTTGTTGAACCCAATACATGATTCCAATGGTAGAGATTTCAGGCTGGCAAGAGGTGACTAGGTGTCTTAATAAGGCCGTTGGAAAACATATTTTAGAGTACTCATGCAGGCAATGCTTACAGAGTACTCGTATACTGGCCACTGTTTTAAGCACCAAAAAGATGAGGTATATAAAATACTTTGAAGAGCTCAGTTCTAGTGGGGGCAGGAAATACGTACATAATTACAACGCACTTCGGTAAATGCGGAGTTGGAGACATGTAGGGACGTTTCAGTAGCACAGAGAGGACTCTGCTTATGCTGGAAGAACAGGGAGAGAGGCCAGGCCAGGCGGAGGCAATAGACTGGGATGTGTATGTGGGAATGCGTGTGTAAATGCCCGTGCACGTGTGTGCGTGGGCGGGAGGGAAGGCGAGAGAAAGAGAGAAGAAAAGAGAGAAATGTAAAAATTCAAGTTCGAAGATGCAACGAGTCACGAAGCTGGGGGGCTGGCTAGAGACTTGCATGGGCCAGGTCAAGACATGCAAGGAAGACAGCAAATAGTGGCCAGCTGCCGTGTGCCAGGGGCTGTGTGAGGAGCTTTACTGACATCTATGAAAACATGGAACCATCCCAACCTCTTGAGGTGGGTATTATTATCATCATGTATTTATAAGCAAAGGAACCAAGACGAGGGAGGTTCAGTAACTTGCCCAAGGGAGGGCACGCTGCTGGTCTGGATGCAAGTTCTGCCCCAAGGGTCTTACACAAACACTCTATCACTTAGCCATCTGTTTACCTCCCTAGTGTTGTCTGGGTGGAGCCCAGTTTGGGAGGCTCATGTGCCAAAGGGAGGCCCAAAAGGAAGTCTTTCCCAGGCAGTTTCTTTGCACACAGCTGCCTGGAAGGCTAGATCCGTAATGCGAAGAAGGTCTTTGCTGCAGCTCCAATTCTAGCTCAGTGGTCCTCAGCCCCAGTTGCACAGGGGAATTGTCAAGGAAATAGCTGCCTGGGCCTCACCCCACGGATTCTCATTTAATGGGAACTCAGTATCCGTTTCTGAAAGGTCCTCACGTGATTCTAATGTGCAGCCAGGGTTGCTGAAAACCACAGCTTGGATGCAGGCTCTGTCAGGGCTCAGGGTTGGTCTCCTTACATAAGCCCTATACGCATTCCCCTGTCCACCCGGCCTCTGCCAATCTCTTTCTTTTCCTCTGGCATCCTGAATTTCCGTGTACATTCAGGTCCCCTTTAAGATGATTTGAAGTCCACACCACTCCAACATGTGTGCTTACCTTCATCCAGGTGAACCACCCGGCTGTTAACAGCACACGGGGTGTATCAGAGGAGAAAGCTCAGAGACCCCAGGCGGCGGGGGTCACAACCACATCTGAACGCAGTGACATACTAGTTTTCTGTTTAAGTGACTGCTAGATTGGGGGTGGGGGGCAGACTGGGTGGGACGTGAGAGATCAGAGCTCAAGGCGAGAGAACACCATGAGCTCTTGCTCCAGAGCCACCGCAGAAACCTGGGGGCTGTGGTGGCCCTGCTCTTCCCAGATGCTATTCCTACAGAGTGGCTGCAAATGTCCCCTGTCCCCTCCTATTCTTTCTCTCATTCACAGCGCTACAGATTCTAGATTAGACCACAACACAGATGCTAATCTGAGAGGAAACTTATTTCATTCATTTGATTTTTTTCTTTAGATGTCAGAAAAGTCAAGTCAGGTGAGAAAACAGACGGATGATCTGGAGGGAGACATGTGCCCCAGAGTCAGGGGAAGCATGACCACAGCACTGCCCAGGCAGGGAAAAACCAAGAAATGGATAGGATGCCAAGGGTGATGAGAAGCAGCAGGGTGCTGTTTATGAGGTAATGAACACCAGTAATCCATGGACCCCGAGCTGGGACAGACGGGTCAGATACCAGAAAACCTGACCTGCTTACACATTCAACCACTATGCCTTGATCATGCTGAGCTCTCTGCGTGTCCACCTTCCTCCCATACCCTTTACTTTGCCCTTGTTCTCCTCTGCCTGGAATGATCTTCCCCAGATATCCTGGAGGTTCACTCTACCTCCTCCATGTCTTCAAATGCCATCTTCTTATTTATCACTGAAACCAACATTATATCCCTTCTCTACTTTCTTTTTCTCCACATCAGTCATGATTATTCCAGCATTATGATAGGGTAAAATCTCGTATCATGTGGGCAGAGACATGCGTCTTTGCTTTATCTACAGCATCTACAATAGAGACTGACATGTAGTCCGTGTCTAATGACCACTGGTTGAATGAATGATTGAATCCTGCCTTGCACTATGATTGCAGGAGTAGCCGTCTGTCTATAAATCTCTAAGAGGAGAACTTCTCGGTATGCCCCTCATACCTCTCACAATACCTCACACACAAAAGTTCACCTGATCTGTTGTGCTGAATTGAAATGACCATTAACCTGAAATCCTTCAGCTTCTCCTTAAGGGGCCAGTTTGTTTTGTTGTTGGCTACTATGGTGCGCGGTCCTTATTATATGGTTTTGGCACTGACTCACTCACTCACTTGAAAATACAATCGAAGGAATTTATGGCAATTTAAAAGCCTCCTTTAGTTCAAGAGGAGGTCACTGTAGAAAATTCATTTCATTTGCATAATCCAAGTACTTAGAATCACTCTGGACATTTTCATGGAGTAAGACATGGGGGCAATTTTTATATTGAGCTCCACTTGTTTCTGGCCTCATTTTGGTGCTTTTCATGATAGCAGTCACAAAATTGGTATTTATGGAGTGCCCGAAGTCCTGGTCTTTTTATGAAGAATTACTTTTGGAGAGAATATCATTCTTTAATATTCTGCCTTCTCAAACTTATTATTCAGAAGACATAGTAGATTCTGCTGCAGATTGTTACCCAAGTATTTTCCCTCCTAACTGGATATGTGGATATGACAATACAATGCATCATAGTGATCTGATTTCAGGAACTTTCTGGATAATGGCTATATCCAAAGTAGAAACTGGAGAATGATCTTTTCTTCATAGGCTATCCAGAAAAGATATTTTCTCCCTTACTGAAAATCATTCCCATTTTTTCCTTTCTTCTCACATATCCCATTTATAATTTCAAAGTACCAAAGTACCAGCATGCTGGCTTTAACTCTGGGAGATGAGAAAATTATCACTGCATATGAGAAAGCCACTTATTATAGTGATAAGAGAAACACACACCTATGGATGTCTCAGAGATAAGACTGTCTGTAGGCCTAGATTAAAAATCTTGAGTATCTCATTGCTGGAGTGCCATCCACTAGGTTTTGCACTCTGTAGTGCTCCATAAATATCTGCTACATTGATGTGCCAAACAAATATTAAGTTGGTCATACCAAAGAGGGAAACACAAAAGGGTGGCAAGAAATAAGACCTTTTCCAGCAGACCATTCAAAATAAAATCCCCAAGTTCTGAGTCTCCCATAGTCTGAGCGGATGTTCTAAGGAAAGGAGAAGTGAGAGAGGTAAGTCTCTCTGTCCCAAGTGCTAACGAGGCAAACATTGTTGGCTGGTCACTCTGTTCCTCCTCTTGACTTCCTTTCCTTGTTAGCCTTTTATATTCGATGCTTCTATTCCTGTGACATCTCTCCTACTTTTCTCACTTCCTGCTGCTTATGATGCCTTTGACATCCAACACTGGGTCCTATTGGTGGCACTGACTAAAAAGACAGTTGAATCTTCGAGGGGAAAAGGCATTTTTAGACTTCCTTAAAGTTCCCAAATAATAAACACACAGCACAGATGCACTTAGCTGCCATTTATTATGTTCTTCTGGACCAGGTATTGTCATAGACGCTCTATGCACTTTATACCTAATCTTCACAGTACCACAGATAGTTTATAGATGAGAGAATGGAGGCTCAGGGAGCTGGGTATCTTGCCTAAAGTCACACCAGTAGTAAATGGCGGTAAAATAAAGGCAAACATCCACTTTTGATTCCTAAGCTCATTATATGTCTAAATGTACATTCTTTCATTTGACAAGTACCTATCGAGCACCTATTATAATCCAGAGCAGATTCTATGTATTGGGGACAGGACAGTCATTGACTTCATAAAATGAAGGGCATATACCCTTTAGCTATTGAATTGAACTTAAAAAATTATTCTCCTCACAAATTCACTTTTTAGATTTCCTTTGTTCTCCAAAAAGGGGACTTATACAGTAGCAGCAGTTAGAAGCAGAAGGTATTTATTTGGGTTAGTTGGATCTTGTCTGTAATTGCTGTTAGAGTAATTGCTGCTTAAAATGATGGAATGTTAGAGAGGGCCAAGTGTCTTGACATTGGGAGAGGTCAGATGAACTTAAAAACAGAAGGGAGGGTTAGGAGATACTGGGTTGATGCCGGTCAGAGTGGCTAAAATGAACAAATCAGGAGACTCTAGATGCTGGTGAGGATGTGGAGAAACGGGCACCCTCCTACACTGTTGGTGGGAATGTAAACTGGTGCAGCTCCTCTGGAAAACAGTGTGGAGGTTCCTCAAAAAATTAACAATAGAACTCCCCTATGACCCAGCAGTAGCACTGCTAGGAATTTACCCAAGGGATACAGGAGTGCTGATGCATAGGGGCACATGTACCCCAATGTTCATAGCAGCACTCTCAACAATAGCCAAAACTTGGAAAGAGCCTAAGTGTCCATCAACGGACGAATGGATCAAGAAAATGTGGTTTATCTATACGATGGAATACCACATGGCAATGAGAAAGAATGAAATCTGGCCATGTGTAGCAACATGGATGGACCTTGAGGGTGTTATGCTGAGTGAAATAAGTCAGGCAGAAAAAGAGAGATACCATATGTTTTCACTTATAAGTGGAACAGGAGAAACTTAACAGAGGACCATGTGGGAAAAGAGGAGACAATAGTTGGGGAGAGGGAAGGAGGCAAACCATGAGAGACTCTTGAATACTGAGAACAAACTGAGGGCTAATGGGGGTGGGGGAGAGGGGAAGGGGGTTGATGGGCATGGAGGAGGGCACTTGTTGGGATGAGCA